>NW_019384798.1:603767-622461 GCF_000671375.1 Centruroides sculpturatus | reverse complement strand
GACATTTGCATAGTGCTACGGTTCAGTAAGCACTAATTGGTCAGCGAGTCCGATGTTGACGCTATAAAAAGGCGACAGTTCGACACACCGGATATACGTCACTCTCGTCTAAGTTCGACTTGGGAATTTTTTTGTTCAATAATAAATGTGAATTCTTCTTCCTGGAAAAAATAAGACATTCCCTGAAAATAAGACCTAGCGCATTTTTCAGAGCAAAAATTAATATAAGACACTCTTATTTTCAGGGAAACACGGTAGTAAAATAATTTTAATATTAATAATAATAATTTAGTAACATAAATTTATTCATAGTAAAATGTACTCGCGGGCCGTAAAAATTATTTGGCGAGCCATATACGGCCCGCGGGCCGCCAGTTGGACAGCGCTGAAGTAAATCATAAAATTTGAATACAGTAGGCTATAATATTACAGAAATTATAAAATAAAATAAAATTATAATATAAAATTAAGTAATGTATTTTTTTTTAATGTCTTAATGTAGAATTATATTTTGTTGTTATTGTTGTGTAATGTTTTGTTTTTGTTCTGGAGAATCTGAAAAATGGTTTTGATGATTGATTCTGCATTTGTAGATTTTTCTTTTCTTTTGATTGTGATTGAATGAAGTTTATAATTATTGTAATAAAATAGAATAAATAAGACAAATAATAAAGTTGCCTTATATTTACAGGGTGGCTACTAAATATTTTAAAATTAATTTACGTATATTTAATTATGTATATTTATGTATATATTTAATGACAATAATTTTGATTGGTCAACTGCTGTTTGAGTAAAATTATGTAATACTGCACTTATAATTATAACTTTTGCCATTTTCATCTGCTTTAGAATGAGATACTAGAGCTGTTGAGATCAGTACTTCCCTCAAATATTCATACCTATGACTTTAATGAAAAATAAAATTAAGAACAAACATGAGAGTGACACTTGGGATAGTAATTATGATCAAGAGTTTTCAAAGTTTTTAATTAAAATTAGATAAGGCAAATTAGAAGAAACTGATAAAAAATAACTTTATTAACATCACTGTATACAATTGTTAACAGTTTAGAACAATTAATTTCTAATTTGTAATGTGTATTTTAATGTTTTTAATATCAAAAGTTAAAGGTGTTTATTTTTCCTAATGAATTTTTGAACTATGGGTTCCTGTACATGAAATTGTTTTAAAAGTAAGTGCTCCAGTCAATGTTGCTGAGGGCATAAGTTGTGTAATGATACACAATTAAAAGTCACTCGTACAAGATATTAGTTTGAAATGTGAGAGACAAGAATAGTTGATTGCTTAACATAATGACTGCCAAATATTAGTACAATTATAGTTAACAATCTGTTATTAGATGCCATCAACTAGTTAACTACACTCATATCAAAAACCAAGCATAATCATTACTTTAGCTCCATGGTTCCCAATTAGTGGTACTCGTACCCCTGGGGATACGCGAAATTGCATGAAGGGGTACGTGCGGCAATCTAAAATCTGTTAATTTAAAATTTAAATGCATGAGATGAAGCAATAAAAAAAATAATGGGTGGACCATCAAAAATTTGGCAATTTACAACATGATGTTGAATGCACAAATTCGTTTATTTATAACTAAAAATATTCCTGAAATTTCATCAAAAAAATGCATTTGTGACAATAACTAAATGAAATTCTTATGCAAGAAACAAAAATTGTACAGTTAACATTATTATCATGTCAGCGAAGGGACAATAAAATATTTACTACCATTTTGCACGACATACCTCTGTGAGAGCAGATTTTTGGCCATAACAAACTTGAAAACTAAACATCATCACCGATTTCAACTCGAAGATGACTTGAGACTGTAGCTGACCAAAAAGCAACCAGATTTTACAAAGTTGTGCAAAGAAAATCTTGCACATTTGTCACATTAAAATTAAATAACCTTATGTTATTTTCATTATTATTAGAATTGTATTTTAAAGGTAATAAATGTAAAAAAACTTATTCTATTTATCACTAGCTGTCTANTCCAGAAGATTCTAAATTTATTTATTGATTTATTTATTTAATTTTAATTATTAATTTAATTAAGAGATGGCGCCTAACGTCTACCTCTAGTGTCAAATTACTTTATTCCAATCATTTAATTAGCCATATTATAGCCCGATATTTAGGCGATCGTTTGGTGATGAGATAATCCTACAGGCATCATACTTGATATATCGAAATTATTTTATTAGGTGCAATAAAGTATATTAATTTAATAGCACGAGTCACCCGTGACTAGTAATGCCCAGCAGCTGCCTAAAAGTTTATTTACTGATGCCATTAATGTGTCAATCATCTTATCATTACATTAATGAAATACACCTCAGTATATTTCATCAGTGATCTCAAATAAACATAATGAGCACAATAATTATAAATGAGTTTCTATAAACTATTTAATTTATTTATCTCAGTAAGAATTAGTTTTGCCTAGTTAATTTAAAGCTGTAAATTAATTAGGCAAAACTTTATCTGTGGTAACATTCATTTTAGACAAGTCTGTTTCATTTCAGTGGATACACAAAATAGCAAGAACTATTATGTATAGCAGTGATGTCTAATCAATCTGCAATTCCTGGACTAAATCTGACCTGCAAACATATTTGATACATTATTTATAAATAATAGAAATAGGCCTACTTTCTTATATATGGAATGTATAAAATATTTGTGGCCAACCTGACAGGTACAATTTGGTACCACTGGTGTATTGTATGCACATAACCCACATGTACAAACACCTCTTCACCTACAAAAAGGTTGTGATGTGCTATATTACACGTGTTTTGGACTAATACTTTATGAAGAAGCTCTAAATTCAAATTCCACCAAGAGTTTTTCTGCAGTTTCTTATTTTTGCAGTTGTATGAAAGAGACTGCTGGTTACAATCTGCCATACTGTTTGCTTTATGATGGATTTCATTCATATGAATTGTTTGAGGACAGTAGTTTTTATAGGATGGTAGCCACCATGATTCATCACTCAAATCTGGACTTTTTTTATGGGCTTTTCTGAAGAAAAATATTCCAGAATATGATTAAATGTATGAATAAGTGTTTAGAACATAATGGTTATTATTTTCAGTATTTTATATAGGTAGTTTGGTTTATTATGTAAATGGATGAAGAAAATTCATAATATGAAATATCAATGTATATTTATCACTGAAAATGTAAACATGAAAAAAATGAAAATGTTATGTAAATGTTAAATTGTATTTAATTACATTATTTAACTTGCCAAAGAAATATAAAGCCATAAAATGAAACTTATTTTATATATTAACATAATTTTATTTTTAGTAATATTTTAATTTTTGATATCACTTGGAATAAGATATAACAAATTGAATTAAATGCACATAGTCTATATCAGTTTGTGAAATCAGTAAAACTTCAGTATATTGAGTTTTGAATATACTGTTCTAAATAGCACTATGTTCACAAAGACCCAATGACTACTTGTGCCAGATAACTTTAATATTACGAATTACTAAACGTATCAAATACTGTTGTATGGCAAACAATCAAATTGCTAAATCATTGTGAATTTCAAACTTTTAAACCCGGACTTGTGTGTAAATCTCATTAATAAAGTATATGTAATTCTTATTGTTTGAAAATTATTTAATAATATTCTAAATTGCATATAAATGTTGTTTTAATTAATTTAAAAAATTAATTTCTACACTAAGGTGTAAAGTAATGGTAATGGTAAATGAAAATGGTAATGGCATCATTTTTAGTTATGACTTTATTGGCAAAATGGTGAAAAGTAATGCTGTTGTGTGTAAACAAAATGAAACATTGCACAGTTAAACTAAAGTCGTGGTCACACCTTGCAATTTCCAGATATGCAGGCAACTGTAACTGCGATGGCTGTTCCTGATAACTAATAAGCCCCTTCTAAAACCAGCACAACTGCAAACACATCTAGAAACAAAAAGTTTGTTCTACTCATGTCAATTGCAAAAGCACATTCAATCAGCAAATGCCTTTGAGCCATGTCATATGGTGGCAACTTTGAAAATAGTTATCATCATGGTAGAAATTGAGAATACCAACACATACAGATGTAAAATTGATATTGATTGAGCTTATTCAGGCACACAAATGCCTGTGGAGTTTTAATACCTCATTTTATCAAAGATAAGATAAAAGAACACAGGCAGGGCATGAGATAAGTGAGTCTTGCCACTAATTGAAAGTACTATTTTTAGATTTCTGGATATAAAATGTTGATTGTAGTTTAGTAATGATAATATTATTTTAAATATAGCTAAAGAACTAAGTAAAAAGTACCATCATTTGTGAATGACATTTCTTCAGATTAAAAAAAGATGGACAAANCGGTTTAGACGTCAAAAAGGTGACAGACAGACAGAATTACCTTCGAAGTTATAATATTAGTATGGATTAATATGAATTTCTGCTATAAGGGGTATGCGAGTTTGAGCTCTTTCTTGAAGTGGTACGCAGGAAAAACTAATTGGGAACCACTGCTTTAGCTTATATCTCGGGAACTACTAAACAAAACAATGTGAAACCTAACATGCAAGCAAAACATTGTATTATTTAGTCAACAAAATAATTGAAAAGAAAAGATTTAATAAATTATATCAAACCAAAAACAGCAAGATAGAGCATTGTTGTAAATATTTTTACCATAAAAATAATTTTAATGGATATACAAATGTTTTTGATTTATTAATAGACCTGCATCAATTGATGTATTTATACATTCTATTTTTAGAATAAATGTGAGTTCAAATATGAATGTTCCATAAAAATTTATGACATTCATCAAACCCAACTTTTGTGAATAGCTTCTTGGGAAATCCTTTTGCACAGAACATGGTTAATAGAGCATGTTGCCTTCTGTATGCACACATCCTGCACAACAGTAGCTCATGCTGGTCATAACATTGCTTATCAGCTCTGTTGAGAGCAAAATCTGTTCTTGAACAAGAGCATTTTGAAGCTTCTTGATGTTCTTGGTGGAAACTGAGGAGATGCATTTTGTCTCCCTAAAGCATTCCACACATTATACGGGAATTAAGTTTGAAGATCTTATGATGCAACAAATATTGTGAGGGATACGACGATGAAGGCGCCTTTCAACAGCGAGAAGGAGAGTTAGTGGTCAGTCACATGATGAGAATATAGTTGGACTGTTGTCCTGCCATAGTTGTATTGTTGTCTGCATAACTGATCGTGAACGGATAATAAACGTATTGTTCACAGTCTCACCCCTTTTGTCTGTTTTATTGTGCATAGTCACAACATATCTTTACTGTCAAGAAAGTCATCGACAAGTGCAGCTGATGTACATGGACATTGGACATAAAAATAAAATCACCCACAGCACCCAAAAAAGTCCTGCAAGTAGTTCTAAAATCTTTGTACCTTATTTTAGTAATGAAAACATGGAGTACAGAGCAGCTATTAAGTATATTGTCATCATTATTAATTGGAAAAACATTTAAAGCTTCAATGTTTCTGCAATGTCAAAATGTTACCTATACAAAATGCATCAAATAAGGAAATGTGAATGATGTCAGAGTTTTTACTAAAAACTGACATCATTCACATTTTCTTATTTGATGCATTTTGGTACATGTAACATTCACATCATTGTACATTATTCATATTTTCAGGCAGTTAGAAAAAAATTACATGATTACTGAAAATAGAAAAATTATTTTTTTAATCGATAATTGCAGTGCACATTTCATGATTCCCATTCTGAAAACTATAACAGTTCAATTTTTACCACCAAATACAAGTTCTAGATTGCAATCTGTAGAAATATTGGAACTCAGATCAAGGTAAACTTTAAATTACAATACAGAAAACTTATTATATGAGAGATGTCACATGTTATTGAAGGTGGATCATGCATTCAATGAGGTGTTTGGAGCATTCAATATTTTATTTTTAAATGTAAGAACAATAAAGTACTCAAAATATAAGTTCATATAAATTCCAATTGCATGTAAATAGATTGAGAACATTTATTGTGAAATGCATTTAGAAAAGTAAAAATTCTATAAATTAGTTGATTATGTGCAATAATAAAGATTTACTAGACTTGTATTTCTAGAAAAAGAATTATTTAATGGATAATATATATTAATTATATTTTTCATACTGTAACAAAAAGAATTAGGGAGCATAAAAGTGATGATAAAGCAAAAACTTCATTTTACTCTTGTATCATTAACCTCACTAAATGCTTGGAAACAGATTGGAATAATGCCAAGATTATACAGATAGAGATAAAATATAAGCAAGATTCATTGAACTTTGCCAAATTTATAAAAAGAAAACAAATGTCAACTGTCTCTATGTTAAAGATTCAGTTCTTTATGTAAATAATAATCAAAATATGAATTCAGAAGCACTTTTTTAACGTATGACTTATTTTCTTTGCATTTGTTTTATTTTTATGTTTAAAGTTTTTTTATTTGGATATGTGTATTTGTTTGTAAATATTCGTTTTTATAAATGCATTCTTTTAAATCTTATATTTATCATATATCCAATTTGTTTTTAAAGCTAATCAAAACATCAGCCATAAATTTCAGCAAATCATGTTTATTGAAAATGTTTTCAACTTCATGGAAAAGTCTTCCTCAAAGCTATAGTAAATTGAATACTCCTACTGTAATTTGCTGAAATTTATGTTTGTTGTTGTTTTGATTTTAAATGTAATCCAGTTTATACATTTTCTTTATTTATTTTCTAAAACTTGTAATCATTTCATTTTACAATCATATTTGTATTTTATTTGTGCAAAAAATGGAAATATACACTTGAATAATTTAAAATGTTTTTAAACCATTAAAATATTCACTGAGTCAAACATAGTATTTAATTAATGTCTTTAAGTCTTAAAGCTTAGAACTGTGGCATATAAAAGAAATGGCTAGTTTATTATAGTTTCTAATTAATTTTTCTGGATTTAACGAATAGTTTATACAAATTAATAAGTTATAGAAAATGTTCCATAGATTAAAAAGAAAGGATCATGTGAATTATGGTTGAATATCTTTTGTCTGTTATTTAAGATATATGTTGTTTGTTTTTTTTGTATAAATGATAGTCTTTATGGTTACGAAAGTGTAATAAATTGATTTCAAATATTTGATTGCTGTGTGTGATAAGCTCTAATATATAAATTACAATGGTCTTTATTTATGTAAAAAATGAATATGTTAAATAATAATACTGTAAGGGCAAGAAGCAGAGTTATTAATAATCCCTTGTCTGTTTCATTCATTTTGTGAGGTCTGTCTCGAAAGTTTATAAACTTTTTAAATTACACGCCAATCAATAATGAATCTGAATGCAGTTTGCACAGCTTTCTGCTGGCAAGTTTTTTGTACTATCTGTCAAAAGCAGTTTGTTCTGTCTTTATTTGTTGTTATGTTACATTCATTTCTGTAAACACTTCTTGATTTAGTTTTGCAATTTTCTTTTCGTGAGTGCAGTTGACTGAAGATATTTGGGACAAGCTAAGTCTGATAAAAATTTCATGAAAAATGTCATCACTGGGGATGAGACATGGGTTTATAGATAGGACATGGAAACAAAATGTTGGTCATCACAGTGGGTGGGAAAATCTTTACTGAGATCTAGAAAGGCATGATAAGTTTGGTTGAATTTGAAGATCTTGCTCACTGTTTAGTTCAATTCTGATGGTGTTATTCAACAGGAATTTCTTCCAGAAAGGAAGACAGTGAATAAGGAATATGTCTTCTTGAAGAGAACAGCATCATAACAATGCTCCCATTCACATAACACAGCTGATAATAGAGATTTTAGCTAAGAACTCGACACCACTTGTTCTCCAACCTTCAAATTCACCAAGCCCCTAGCAGACTTCTTTTTGTTTCCCAAATTAAAATCTGCTCTCAAATGTTACCCATTGATGACATTAAAGATAATTCACTAGCAGAATCTGCACATCATCTTTAAAGAAGTATTTTCAGGAAGTAATCAATTACGTATCTCGAAGCCTGTTACCAGCAGAGCTGTGGAGTTGGAGTCGTGGAGTTTTGGTGTTTTAGCTGGAGTCGGAGTTGTAAAAAAATCCGCCGACTCCGACTCCTTTTTACTTATGTACAAGGTCTGTTCAAAAAGTATCGGATTTTTTTTTTCCCCGCGTAAACCAATGATGCGCGAGAGGCCTCCTTCNGTACAGTACTTATCATAAGTACTTATGTGTATTGGTTTTATTATTATTATTATTATTATAAAAATTATTTAATTTAAGCCTAATTATTCAGGTTATTTTTATTTTTAGACTGTAAGAAAACTGATTAAACTAATAAATTTGGTCAAAAGATAGGTGATTATGATACTAACATATATTAAGATAATTAATTGAAAGTAAGCTAGATGATTAGGCCTAAGTTGATTGTGTGAGATAGCCAGGGACGTAATCAGAGGTACGCCACTTACGGGCACGCGATCGAGAGATCGGTTCTCTTACTTTTTATAGGAGGGCTGCTATAAACTTTTTATAGGAGGGCTGTTATAAACGATCCTAATCGCGAGATTCGGATCTACATCAGGATTCCTGTGACACCAGTTAATCAATCTTATTATACGCGGATTAACACGCGTACGAGATCTGATTCAGACACAAAATTAAGAGACATTTTAATTATAAAACAAACAAAAGTAAATTTAATGATTCAATAAGCAAGACTAATACAAATATCAAGGAACGAGGGATAAAAATACGACAATTAAGATACACGATATAGGCATGGACTTATACTATACCCGATACGCGATCGAGAGAGAGAGAGAGCTCACAAAATCGTTATAAAACATACAACCTATTTTAGTTGTCGTTCGTCTTCTTCTCTGTAGGCAAGGGACACCTTGGAGATAAAGTTCATTTACTTCTTTCCATGGAAGATCAATATGTGCACAAAATCCAAGTATATTTTCTAAGTGCTAACTCTGGAATTATTCTGTATGTGACTCATCTAAGGACGTTGGTCATCAGGAGGAAAATGTATGGAGTTCGGACACTCTCTATGTCTGTCGATGAACTCCCCAGATTCTGACAAATTTCCTCTATATCTCCTGATTTTCGACCAATCATCGGCCAGTAACTCTTTCATGAGAACGGATGAAAGGGGAATGAATGAGGGGTAAACATTTCCCATCTGAGCGGGATTTTAACCAGATAAGGGAAAGTCAGAGGATGTTCTAACTTCTGTGAAAGGAAGTAACATCTTTTATCTGCCTTTTCCCACGTTAAAACATTATTTTTCTTACCAAAAAATGAAGTAATATTTGGTGACAATATTTAACATAATTAATAAATTATTAATTTAGACCCAGGGGCCTTACAGGTCTCACAATTGTAAAGTTTTTATATATTATATGTAGGCTTACCATAATATTTTTTTCTCAAACTGGGACAATTTTGAGAAAATACAACAGAAAATAAAGCTTACTAGAATAAGTAGCTATGATTGAAAAGGCTATATAAAAAGTTGTTAACAAAAAAAACAAGTTAAAAGCAATTTTTAATAACTCAACTGAACATACCTTATTATTAAGAAGTTATTAATATTTATCACTAGTGTGAACTTTCTTTAAAAATTCTTTGTCACTTAAATTGATACCTTTAAAATATGACAATATATTTGAGGAAGTTCCTATTACTTCTAGTCTTGCCTTATGTTTTGCACATTTCAAGTGATTTTTAATGTTTGAACGCCCATCGTAAGTTACTGAAAATTCTGAAAAGCATAGTTCATATTTCACTTTGTCAATATGATCACAGGCTTTTTTCAATCATCATTAATACACAGTTTTTTTGGCATTTTGGAGATTATATTAATTTAATGTATAGTACAAAATAATTGCAAATGCCAACTTAACGAACTTCTTTTTTAACTGTTGGATAGAAAATTTGAAATATTTTTCTTGTCAGTTTTTCTTTTAGTATATTTTATTCTTATTCTATTTTATTTAAATTATTTTATTCTTTTATTCTATTTATTCTACATATCACTATATTGACAATGTTTTAATAATTTGATGGAAGAAATCTTAACATGTAGACTTCCTTTCCATTATCAAAAGTAACTACTTTGGACTGTTAAAGCTACACCATAGAGCTCAATCCTTAAGTACTTCTGGACATTGCCATCATGTTGAAAGATGGAGAATTACATGCTGATATATACTATAAATCCCCTTAATCATCTCCTTATTTTATATAATTCTAAAGATTCATTCAGCTATAATTGACTTTCTTTCAGATCTATAATAAGGTATTTGTTTATTTTTCCAGTGTAACATCCAAAGATAAGGAGTTAGGTTAATTGCAGTCAATCATGAGTATTGATCTCATTCTATTAATAAATTATGTATATATAACATTTAATGATGGTCTGGATGGTAAGAACCAGCAGAATTGTAGAATAATTTTCTACAATTCTGCTGGTTCTTAAAAACAAAATTACTCATGTATATAAAAGATTGCACCTAAATGCAGTGTTAAATTGGCATATAAAAGAAATTCACTTGTTTATTTGCTCTGTTTATTTTTTATGAATGAAAAATAACTATTGGGCAAGAGCACTAAATTAAGTGAACTATAATTTTGTGTATGGCATCTATTTTAACACTGACTCCTAAATTTATTGTGTAGTTTAGTTCTCTGTTCACAGATCTTGCACAGAAGGTTACTGGATTTTATTACAGTCCTTTGCAAACCAGTATTTTTGTAAACTTAGGTTAAAATAGTTATAATTGGAGAGAACATAGTTCAAATGCATTTTAAAAAATAAATTTTAGACCAAATTATCAAGAAAAGTACAGTAACAAAATTTAGTTCTATTCATTGAAAAAATAGATTTGTGGGCTATTTTCAAGTAATTTCTTGGGCCAATTTTGATCTGCAGTCTATCTCTGGCACTAAGTGTTTAAATAAAAAAGAAAAAGAAAAGTGATAAAATAATGTTTTTAAAAAACTTAAAGATGGTTTTAAATAATTTTAGTAATGTAATGAATAAATTTATAAAATTTTAAGTAAAATCTCATTTTGGATCACAGTTCGAATAGTACTTATATAAATTATAATTCAATCATTATCTGTCACTTAAAACCATATTGTCACTGTATCAGTTCAAGAAAGCATGTTTTTTGAAATGATAATAAAGATTATTAAATATGTTAAGAATACTAATTTGGCTAAGGTCAGGACAATATTGGAAATTTATGAACATAGATGGACTTGTGTTAATTACCAACAAATGGACATATTTTTCATTGCCTGGAGATTTGTTCTTAATTCGTTTTGGAACTTTAATTTTTACATTCATTTATTATTTATGTTTGGTACTTTTTTGTTCATTTTTTTATCCTTATACTTTTGCATTTATTATTATTTATTATAGTTTTTACCTATTGAATTACTATACATATTATACCTGTAACCCATTAAGTATTTGTGTTTGTTCTGCCATGTAATCCATAAGATTTGTATTTTAATTATTTATTTCTAGAATTTGACAATGTCCATTTATGATGGCTGAAAATATTTTCATTATAAATAATTATTGCTAAATTATAAGTTTCCTATTTTTAATTACAGTAGATTATTGCTAATTTGGCCATTTCTTACACAGAAGACTACTGGATTTGTAAGTGTTAGATTACAAATCGTGTATAAAGTAAAGCAATTAATGGTGTGATCTGTCACCCTTCACTTCTGATTCTTTTTGGTGGTAGGTGGGTGAATAATACAGTGCACTAAAATGCAATACTGTGCACAAATGAAACCCAGAGTAAACAGGAAAACAGGATTTGACATCACTAATGTTTTCATGGAAATGGAAGTGCATAGGTTATTCATTCTCTCAATTATCCAGCATATTGGAGGATATGCTGGATAATTGAGAGAATGAATTAGCAAGAGTCTACTCTTATGTGATTTATTTTTCTAGTTTATTTAGATTTGTTAAAATAGTTAGAAAATAAGAAATGATTTANCACCGGTGTAAACTGAGTAACCCACTAAACCCAACAGAATAATAATAATAACAACTACTAAAATAAATATAGAAAATAAATTAAATAAAAAAATTTTAATGTGGTTAGCCTTCATCAACATAAGTTTGAAAGTTGATTGTCAGCTTCTAAACAAATTCATGAATAAATTAACATAAATGATTACAAAAAATTATTCTATTACTGGAACTGCACAATGTATTAATGTAAAAACAAATTCAACAACACGATTTAAAACTCTGAACATTTTCAGTCTACCCTAAGACCGTCATCAGGTAGAAGTCATTCTAAAATGGAATTTTTGAAAAAGAAGGCAGAATTCAAACGTAAAAATGAAATGAAAATATAGCATACGTGTGCTATTTGTTTGGAAGACTGTTTAATAGGTAGAATTGTAGACTGCTTCTAAGCCTGGAATACTTGTTTCTTGTTGTTAATACAATTGCCCTTACTGTTGGCCTTAAAAAATTATCTCCAGAGTTTCTAAATCTCTAATCTCCTCTCCCCATAAGGTTGTTCTTAATAAAGACACATGATGTAATAATGCTTCCACATTGTCAGCTGAGGCATGCATGGATGAGGCAATGGAATTCCTCCCATTGTTGATGTTGTATTGGTGTTTGTTCACCCTCTTTATTAGGGAGTACTTGATGGAGCATTTGCAGGCCAGTTCCCTATCAGATCTACCATTGTGGCATTAATGTTGGTTACAACCAATAATAACATGCTATGCTAATTTTTCAAATTCCTTGTCCTACCTTCCAAATTACATTTTAACCTGAAGACTTCAATCAACAATTACAGTGACTATATTACAGGATCATAACTTTTAAAATAAAAGAAAATGAGATATAAGTGCAATAAAAAAATAAGATATCAATAAAAGAATATAAGTTTTTTTGTGAAAGTGTTAAAGTTTTATTGAAATTACATACATACATACATACATACATCATTAAAATTTGTCAGACAGACACCAGTTTGTATAGGAACACCAATAATGTGTTGCAAAAGTTTAGAAACATGTGAATAAAATGTTTTAAGTATGCAAGAGAAACTGCCATATTACAGCAAGAAGTGCATATGCGTCATGCTCTATAAATCATTATTTTAATGGGAAAAGATATTGAGCTAACTCCTGAAAAAAAAAGCAAAGATAGTGGCTTTAAAAGAGATGGGATTGACAAGCACATTCTCTTTCCATCTGATTGCCTCCAAAATCATGTTAGAAAGCTTTCGTTAATGAAACAAGTAGCATATTTTTATTTCAAAGTTGTGGTTTAATAAAAGCATTAATATGCATAATAGAGTTAAAGAAGTTGTGTTTTTGAACCTGTTGGTAGTATATAGGCTCATCAATTTGTTGTAATAAGACAATGTGTATGGCTTGGGTACAATATCTATGATATTCTCCAGTAATCTTGTAGGAGATCTTGCTTTTGCAACAAGTTAATGTCACAGACGGTGCATTTGTTACAATTTTTGATTTTGTTTCATTGTACTCATTGGTAAAGCTGTAACCATGTTTTTGCATTTGAATTTATAGTAGGATGCATGTCCCCTGTTTCCTTTTGATTTTTTTAAGTAAATATGTCTAACTCAGCTGTTAAGTATGTCAAATGAATAAATTTATAGTAGAGCATTAATTATCTGAATACCAATCAACCAGAACATTGGTTAACCAAATGCATTCTATTTGGCAAATTCAAATTTGCATTAGTGTTGTGGCATTGCAGTATATTTTTTTTTTTTGTAAATGATCAGTTATTCGAACAACCCCAGTCCTGAATTGTTTTGGATAATCAATGCTCTACTGTACTTGAATTAATTTGATAATATTCAACCTATTATTTTCTTGTTTATGAAAAAGAATATTTATAAAGAATCTAGTTATGAAAAAGAATATTTTTGCCGAAGATGCAAAATGATTCTTTACAGTAGGTATTTTAACAGAAATATCAGGTGTGTATTTTATTGTTTTTTATAGAATCCCACTAGTGATAAAACAACTATATTGGTGCTCCATACACAAATACTGCTTTTGGCTTAAAGTACACCTGATCATTCTTACATGATGGATACTATGCACCTCATAATAACTAACTTAACAGTGAAATGTTTATACTTGGAACAAATGTTTTTAACTTGCCTATAGTCATCTTCAGATTACATTATAGAAAGTCACAAAAGATAATTTTAAAAATAGAAAAATGTTACAAATATTTGAGTAGAATGTTTGAAAAGAAATGGTTACAACTAATAAAGTAAACAAATATAAAAAAATATATAAGTACAAATAAAATTACTAACTACATTAAAAATGTTTACTTCTTTGTGGAATGATATAAAATTGTTAGATTCTTGTTTATATTAAAAAATTTTATTTACTTGGGAAGCAATGATAATATGTATGAATAATCCTTCTAATTAATCTTCATTGCCTAACAATGCTTAGCATCTATATCTAGTGATAAGCACTGGGTTTAGGCACTAAGCCTTGTTACATCATGTTATATTTTCACTTTATGGCTATTTTTTTTCCTCAAATTACTTTTATGTTTTTTTATCTTATTTAAATTTATTGGATTCAATATTAAGTTTTTTATTTGAATAATTATAATTTAAAAAATTATTATTCTATGTGATATGTTCATCAGTTTTATTTATTTATTTATTTATTATATATTGTTTTCTGACAATAATATAAATGTATACATTGAAAATATTCAACAATAGAAAACTCATTAGGGTTCTAGTGTTTTTTTTTTATATGTACAGCATGTCCTATTTTTAATTAGTCACCCAAAATATCTCAAAGAATGGTATCCTATGTAAAAAATGTTCTAGACCTAAAATGTTCTGCATCAAGGGGGACAGAAGATTTTAAGTCTACATTTTTTGTAGGATATGTATTTTTTCACATATTTTGGGTGACTAATTAAAATGGTATTGTATTGTACTTTAATTATCAAAAAAGACAGTTTTACAAATACTGTTTCATGCTGTCAACAAATTAATGAGTTTCAAAATCATTCATATAATTTCCAAAGACAATAAATGAATAATTAACATTAACAACTTTGTCTTTATTGTTTCTTTTTCTTTGATAAAATGATACATTGGAAAAATTTGTTTAATTTTTCTGTTAACAATTCAAATTCTAAATGATTACTTATGATTATTAATCAATCAGAATTATGCAAATTTTAAGTGCATATTATGGTGTGATACATATGAAAATATGCATAATACTGAAAAATGTAAGTAAATGAGTATTTACATTTTTCAGTATTATGCATATTTTCATATGTAAGTAAATGAGTATTTACATTTTTCAGTATTTTCAGAAATGACTACTATAACAAAATTTACTTTTTTTTATTTCCTTTTAATTTATACAAAATTATTTGACAATGGTTATTGATTTTTCTTCTTCTTCTTATTTTTTAAGAATAGCTTGCATTAAATCCTATTCAGCCTGGTCATTTTCCTCAGATGTAGGCTAAAATAAAATTCCTCCAGAAATTGGTCTATACTATATTGTACAAAAATTCACTACCTTTTTTATATTCATCCAGCTGATTTTTCTAAAAAAAAACAAATGTTATTGGTATACTTCTAAGACCTGCTTTAGGTGAAAAATTTTTAAACAGATACAACCTCTAATGTTTCAATGCTCATGCATAAATTTGAATTTACATGTGAGCCCTTCTACATTCCACATATTAGAACATTGAAACGTTAGAAGTTCTATCTGTTTGAAAATTTTTCACCTGAAGCAGATCTTAGAAGTATATGGCTCACTAGTGGCCAAGCGGTTCTGTTCTCTGAACAGGGAGTTTGGTCATGGGTTTGTGTCTCACTAGGATGGCTGGCCACTTGGAGTTTTCCAGATTTTCTTTATGTCTGTAATGCCCAAATAGGGGCCAGTTACCCTTAAAAAGATTTCCTGGAAGGAATACCCCTAGACAGATTGCCCAACTTTTCCATATTGCATTGCCATAACTTAATAAAACAAACAAACTGAGAAGTACAGTAGAGCTTCGATTATCCAACTCAATTGGGGACTGGAGTTGGTCGGATAATTGAAAAGTTGGATAACCGAAAAGTATGAAAAAATCCATTATTAGTGTAGTATATTATTATATCCCATGTAATTAGTATATTAGTATATTGCTATTAACCTACTTTGCGTTGAATTTTCCTCCATGTTAAGCCTATCAAATTTTTTTTTAAAATAATAATCATCGNGGGGACACGAATTAGTTCAATCACTTTAACGCTTAATAACTAACTCCTGTGTTAAACCATCTGACTCCGATTCTGACCACTCTGACCACAGAAATTATTAGGCTTCAAACAGGGTGAACAAAATCATTCCCCCACACAGTCTAACATCCACACATATAGAAAAAACCTTGAGTCTTTTGCATATCTCGAAATTTCAAGGTGTCCCCGAGTCCAAAAATGTAAAAATTTGGGAGGGGGTATTTTTTGAGCGAGTGCTACACTTTTCCTGTTATATAGGCCTATAACAGTCAGAAAAGTAAAAATTATCGAATACATATTTATATATTACTTAGAAAAGTCTTTTAGCTTTGGAATAAAAGGTTTCTACGCTCTATCTTTATTAGAACTCTATTTATTGAATCTTTTATTCTGAGGTCACATGATGACATCAGAATTTCCGGGTTTCTTTCGGTAACAAGTCCGCCCCTAGTCGAAGTTGGATTGTAAGGAAAAGTTGGAGTCGGAGTTGGAGTCGGTAGATTTTTATGCGACTGCACAGCCCTGGTTACCAGTGTGCAATTAACTTCAAAAAACAAAAAATTTAAATTTCATGATAAAATCTGTTTTTAGCATGGCAAGTGCTAGTGGACAAAGACCTATGAATTCTCATCATTTGATACATATATAGTGCACATGCCTAGTAAAAATTCATTGGCCAACACGTATTCGAAATTCAAATAATATTCGTATTTAATCGCATTCTAATGGAAATTTATCGCCGCCTGAAGAAGAAATGTTGAAGGTTCGAAAATGTTTGTGAAATTTTAATTTTTTGATTTTTGAGGTTAATTGCACACCGGTAACAGGCTTTGAGGTATGTAATTGATTATATTCCGGTGTTGGATAAAGGGAAGTTATTTCAGGAAGTATTTGGTACAGAATTTCATCTTTCAGTTCTTCAATGTTGTAAACTTTTGTTGTGTGCATCCTGTCTTTGACAAACTGCAAAGAAAGAAATCCAGTGGTGTAATGCTAGGGAATTGAGGTAGGAAGGAAATTGGTTTTTTGCAGCCAATCCAAAATTCAGAAAATTATTCCTGTTGGTAGTCCTGAACAATTAAACTCCAATGTAGACTAAGGTGCCCCATCTTACTATAAGTAAATGTTTAGTTGTCAGTATTCAATTTATGGTATCACATGCATAACCATACAACATATCAAGGTATGTAGTGCTAGTCACTATATGTTTGGAAAAGAAGGTTCCCTAATAATCCATCACAGTGCCATCTATTGATACATTCAGTCAAGGTCAGCACAAACTCTTATAGCCATTCTATCATCTGAAACAAAACAGAGGTCTCTATGTGTGTTTTTTTTCAATTCCTTTCTTGAAATGCACTCAATAATTTATTACTATCCTGTGTATACTTCTGACTTTTTCATTTATCAATGTGGTAAATGTTATGCAATTTATCTAATAATTAATTAATGACATCATATAATTAATGCATGTTATTTCTAAATTTTATGAAACTTTCTAATTATGTCTGTTTTGTAACTTATTTCGATCTTATATAATGTTTAGCCAATATATTACTATTGTTATTCATGAAATATTTTCAGATATAAGTTAAAAAATTTTAAATACTATAGTTTTATTTTAGTTAGCACTTATTGATTTTTAGATAATTTAATTTTGTTTTTGAAATTATTTGTTGCATAGCTAATTGTTAATCAATCATTATACACTATTTTTATGTTAAGTAATTATAGAGATAGAAAGCATTTTTATAAAATTTATGATTCTTGTAATTTCAATGCTTTTTCTACTTAATATTTATATTGTAAATTTCTGAAGATGGACTTTGAAATTTTAATTTACTTAGGTTTTGTTCTTTATATATTGTCTACAGCAGGGGTGTCCAACCCGCGGGCTGCATGTGGCCCAATACAAAATCGGTTTTGTTTACAATACGTGTAAACAAAACTGACAAATTCTTTTATTTTTATTTATTTATTTATTTCAACGGCATAAACTCAAAAAAGAAATTTCACAAAGCTGTAAACTTTTATACATATTTTATTTTTGAGTGAAAAGGAAATATTTTCAAATACTTTGAGATGTGTGAATGACGAAGGAATACTAAATAAAGCTGAAGTTGTGACTCAAAGGATTATAGACCCAAATTTGAGAAAAGGAGAGAAAGGCCAAAAGATAAAAAGTAGTGAGAAAGGTTAAATAGACCTTCTGTTATGCAAATATTGACCATTAATTTTCTAATCTTCCTCACTACTTTTTATCTTTTGGCCTTTCTCTTTTTTCTCAAATTTGAATCTATACTCCTTTGAGTTCCAACTCCAGCATTATTTAGTATT
>NW_019384798.1:595966-602641 GCF_000671375.1 Centruroides sculpturatus | reverse complement strand
AAAAAATATCATTTGGCGCTTTGGCTACTTTTGGGGCTACATATTATTTATAAATATATTAGTTGAATAAAAATGCACTTCAAAATGGTGTTTCGTCGTTTTTATTAATTAGAGACCTAAATAAAACAAATATTTCTGTTTTTCAAATAAATTTTTCTTTGTTTCCTTTATAATAAATGAATTTATTTATTTCTAAGTAAAAATTGAAAGGGTCTGTAGAAGTAATTTTTTAAAATATCTTTGTTCATGATAAAGTTTTAATACTTATTACTATAATCTAGACATGTTAATCCTTAAATATACTTGTATATTTAAGGATTGGATCACAAATATATATACTTGTGGCCCAAAACTCCATGACTTCCAATGTGGCCCAGAAGAACAAAAAGGTTGGACACCCCTGGTCTACAGTTTAAAGATATAAAATTGATACTTTGTATATTATTATAATGATTTCTCTACCCATTCATTTTACTGATTTCATAAATTCTCTGTTTAAATATTGTTTTTAAAATTTTAAAAAGTTACATTATACATAAATAATAACAAAAATTTTATTTATTATTAGTGCTTGGGTACAAGAAGATCTCATTAAACCATACGAAGAAAATAAAGAGCAACATTTACGACCCAATAAATCTGGTTCTTTCAAAGAAGCTGTTGAAGCCATTGAAGACTATGTGCGGAATAGACCTAAGGTATGGTTAAATTGATTTTGTTAATCACTTAAAAAAAAAAATTGAATTAACTAAATTAATTGAAGTTCATTTTTGTCATCTTATTAACTTTAACTTTTTAATTTTCAAAAAATATGTTATCTATCATATGAAAAGTATTTTAATATTAATTTAAAAAGCTGAAAAAATAGAATTTTAATAAATAAAGATTTAAAATTGATTAATAAACATTGTCACAAATTTTCCAAAACAATAGATAGAGTTTATCTAAAATTAAATAAACAATTTAATGAAATTTAAATTTAATTATTTTTTTCATTGGTATGCAATGTGTGCTTTATCTTAATAATATCAATGAAACAACCTTTTGATAAGTTTTCTTGAAATATTGAATTTTTAACATTTTTTAAATAAAATTATGAAGGAACTTACAGCAGAAAATTCGCTGTTTAGAAATCACACTTTTTTTAAATTAATAATTTTATTGAATTACAAATAAAATTGCTTTGCAGTGCATTTTAGTTTAAAATTTTGTATGTATCTTGATGAAAGATTATATTTAAATTCTATAAAAGATTCAAATTAAGGAAAAGCACATTACTCTGAATATGAAACTGAATGTATTGTTTGATATTTGCATAATTATTTTCCAATAATTGGTAGTATGATTACAATCTGTATGAACAGCTATGATAATAGATGACAACTTTTTTAATTTCTTTATTAAAGTTTATTAAAAGTATTAAAACAAAAAAAAAAAACATTTTAACTATAAAAGGTTACTGTTTTAAATCATTTTGATGAATAATGTATTCTTCAATACGTTGGAATCAATATTTTTAAAAAATGTAAAGTGAGTTGTTTAATGTATTTAATATTTTAATTTTGTAGACAAACATTTAGAGATATTTTGTATTGTACTAATATATCACTATAAAGTAATTATAATGGAGTTGTTTTATAGTTTGTGCCTAGCTGCTCTTTATTTTTAATTTTTGGATTTTATACAATAATCATATATATTAGATATTTCTGAAAAGTAGAAAAGAATATTTGTTGTCATTATTGATACAAACTAAAAACCATCAGCAATTGCTGTGTCAGCTTAACTAAGTATAGTAGTGTTGGATTTTGCTTATTAAAAGTAATGGATGAAATCTATATTTGATAGTTACATTTTTGTTTTTTCAAAATAATATTATAATTAGTCTTGATAATTTTTAATGTTAACATTAAAAATTTTATTGAATTGGGCCAAAATTAGGTAATAAAATAATTTATTTTTCAATACTTTAATACAAGAGTAAGCAAATTTATTTAATCTTATATAATATATTACTGCAAATATTATGATTTTACTATAATCTAATCAGTTTTATTCAATTTGGTCTATACAAGAAAAACTTCAGTTTGTATATAGTTTGTTTTTTATTTCTACATGATAATTTAAATTAGTGGTTCCCAAATATAGGATTGTGATCTTAAGTGGGTTGCCAATTCTTCTTATGGGGTTACAGTATATAAATTATTTTTTTTATAATAATTGTTTGTTAAAAAATCTTTAAAATAGTCTTAATAAAGAAAGGTAATCTAATGCAACAAATTTACTGAAAAAGTTTGAAATTGTAAGAATTAACTAAATATTTTTCAATAATTTAGTTATTTTTTCACATAGAAAAGAAAATATGCTGAATATTTTTTTTAAAATATGGTTTTGGTACAAGGAAGAAAATTAATGACAAGCATTGTTCATTCTGTGTAATCTGTAGCTAAATTTTAACAAACTAGAGCTTGAAACCTGCACAGTTAATTAAAAAGACATTTTGAAACAAATTATTTAAATCTCTGTTATATGTTTCAAAAGAAAAATAATTTTATTCAACAAAAGGAATGCTGCAGAAACATACAATCATCTAAAAAAAATCAATACAGTTATATCTCAGTTTTCAAATCACTCACTTTTTGAACAAATTGGTTCATGAACAGAAGTTCGAACTCATAATTGCTCTGGTTGCCATAGAAACTACTCGTCAAGTGCCAGTCACAGATTAGAGAGAGACAACTCCCTATACTTGCTACATTAAAGAAAGTTGACAGCTTAACAAATTAATGACAGGAGTACTAATTCAGAAATTAGTGGTGCTGAGATTTCCTTGTGTCATTAGATTTAACAACATGAATCGTTGGTGACATTGCTATTGAAATTAGATTTCAATTTGTTTATGTGGGAAAGATACTATTACCATTTTTTGGTATTCACCACAGTTGAATTTAAATCAAATGAATTCATAAAAACCACATTAATTGAGATTCACGTAATATAAATGGCATTCAAGAATTTGTGTTTAAATATGCTTAAGTTAAATTATAAAAACAAAAATTTACTAATTTAATATTATATAATATAATATTATCTGATTCTGATATATAATAATATATTACTTTTGTGGGCATTTTTATGCATGAAATACATATAAAAAGATCAAAAAAGGCTGTGTTTTGGGGGTCAGGAACGAATTAATCCATTTTACATTGTTTCTTATGTTCTTAAAATTTGTTTCAATTTTAAAACAAATCAGTTTTTGAACAACTTTTAGGAATGAATTATATTCGAAAACTGAGGTTTGATTATAATAGCATTGTATGAAGCTGTATATTTTATCATGAAAATTAAAAAGCCAGATAAAATTGGTGAGGAGTTAATTCTTCCTGTTGCAATAAAAATTATGAAAATAATTTATTGAAAGCAATAGCAGATAATCTGAACAATATTTGAATGTCAAATAATACCATAAGTAGCAGAATAGAGACAATAAGTTTTGCTGGAGCAATTAATATTAAGAATTAAAGAGTCAAAAATTTTCTATTCAGTTTGATGACACTACAGATGCTATGAATTTGATCCAATTTAGTGTAGATGTGCATTATTGTTTCGATGATAATTTTCATTATGATCTATTATTTTGGCAATCTCTAAAAGAAAAAATAAATGAGGGACGAAGATATTTTTTTTAAATTGAAATTATTCTGATGAACATAATTTAGAATGGAAAAATCTTGGTTGTTGTAGGAACTAATGGTGTGGCAGGAAAAATTAATGACTTGTTAACAATTAAAACAAAAATGTAATGTTTCTGAAGTATTTTTCACACACTACATCATTCACAGAGAAGTCCTCCTTGTTGCAAGAAAATTTCATCCTAATCCTGAACAAAATGTTACTATAATCAATTTCATAGTTGGTTTCATTGTCTCCACAAAGATATGGGACCTGCCTATACAGGGTGTATCAGAATGACGTTTTAAAAATTTGGGGAATTGTAGAGGATGGAATTTTGAACGTTTTGATATAAGGAACCTTAATTGTTAACAAGTCATTAATTTTTCCTGCCACACCACTAGTTCCTACAACAACCAAGTTCTTTCCATTCTAAATTATGTTCATCAAAATACTTTCAATTTAAAAAAATATCTTCTTTCCTCATTTATTTTTTCTTTTAGAGATTGCCAAAATAATAGATCATAATAAAAATTATCATCGAAACAATAATGCACATCCACACTAAATTGGATCAAATTCATAGCATCTGTAGTGTCATCAAACTGAATAGAAAATTTTTGACTCTCTTTAATTCTTAATATTAATTGCTCCAGCAAAACTTATTGTCTCTATTCTGCTACTTATGGTATTATTTACTCTTGTATCATTAACCTCACTAAATGCTTGGAAACAGATTGGAATAATGCCAAGATTATACAGATAGAGATAAAATATAAGCAAGATTCATTGAACTTTGCCAAATTTATAAAAAGAAAACAAATGTCAACTGTCTCTATGTTAAAGATTCAGTTCTTTATGTAAATAATAATCAAAATATGAATTCAGAAGCACTTTTTTAACGTATGACTTATTTTCTTTGCATTTGTTTTATTTTTATGTTTAAAGTTTTTTTATTTGGATATGTGTATTTGTTTGTAAATATTCGTTTTTATAAATGCATTCTTTTAAATCTTATATTTATCATATATCCAATTTGTTTTTAAAGCTAATCAAAACATCAGCCATAAATTTCAGCAAATCATGTTTATTGAAAATGTTTTCAACTTCATGGAAAAGTCTTCCTCAAAGCTATAGTAAATTGAATACTCCTACTGTAATTTGCTGAAATTTATGTTTGTTGTTGTTTTGATTTTAAATGTAATCCAGTTTATACATTTTCTTTATTTATTTTCTAAAACTTGTAATCATTTCATTTTACAATCATATTTGTATTTTATTTGTGCAAAAAATGGAAATATACACTTGAATAATTTAAAATGTTTTTAAACCATTAAAATATTCACTGAGTCAAACATAGTATTTAATTAATGTCTTTAAGTCTTAAAGCTTAGAACTGTGGCATATAAAAGAAATGGCTAGTTTATTATAGTTTCTAATTAATTTTTCTGGATTTAACGAATAGTTTATACAAATTAATAAGTTATAGAAAATGTTCCATAGATTAAAAAGAAAGGATCATGTGAATTATGGTTGAATATCTTTTGTCTGTTATTTAAGATATATGTTGTTTGTTTTTTTTGTATAAATGATAGTCTTTATGGTTACGAAAGTGTAATAAATTGATTTCAAATATTTGATTGCTGTGTGTGATAAGCTCTAATATATAAATTACAATGGTCTTTATTTATGTAAAAAATGAATATGTTAAATAATAATACTGTAAGGGCAAGAAGCAGAGTTATTAATAATCCCTTGTCTGTTTCATTCATTTTGTGAGGTCTGTCTCGAAAGTTTATAAACTTTTTAAATTACACGCCAATCAATAATGAATCTGAATGCAGTTTGCACAGCTTTCTGCTGGCAAGTTTTTTGTACTATCTGTCAAAAGCAGTTTGTTCTGTCTTTATTTGTTGTTATGTTACATTCATTTCTGTAAACACTTCTTGATTTAGTTTTGCAATTTTCTTTTCGTGAGTGCAGTTGACTGAAGATATTTGGGACAAGCTAAGTCTGATAAAAATTTCATGAAAAATGTCATCACTGGGGATGAGACATGGGTTTATAGATAGGACATGGAAACAAAATGTTGGTCATCACAGTGGGTGGGAAAATCTTTACTGAGATCTAGAAAGGCATGATAAGTTTGGTTGAATTTGAAGATCTTGCTCACTGTTTAGTTCAATTCTGATGGTGTTATTCAACAGGAATTTCTTCCAGAAAGGAAGACAGTGAATAAGGAATATGTCTTCTTGAAGAGAACAGCATCATAACAATGCTCCCATTCACATAACACAGCTGATAATAGAGATTTTAGCTAAGAACTCGACACCACTTGTTCTCCAACCTTCAAATTCACCAAGCCCCTAGCAGACTTCTTTTTGTTTCCCAAATTAAAATCTGCTCTCAAATGTTACCCATTGATGACATTAAAGATAATTCACTAGCAGAATCTGCACATCATCTTTAAAGAAGTATTTTCAGGAAGTAATCAATTACGTATCTCGAAGCCTGTTACCAGCAGAGCTGTGGAGTTGGAGTCGTGGAGTTTTGGTGTTTTAGCTGGAGTCGGAGTTGTAAAAAAATCCGCCGACTCCGACTCCTTTTTACTTATGTACAAGGTCTGTTCAAAAAGTATCGGATTTTTTTTTTCCCCGCGTAAACCAATGATGCGCGAGAGGCCTCCTTCGGTGGAGTTGTGGAGGGGACAGTCATGCATAGCCCTGAATTTTTTCCCGCCTGCAGGAAGCGTCAATCGTTGGCAATCGGCTTATGAGTGAGGTCATGTAGTGCGCTCTCGTCGGATTCCACTAAGCTGGAAAATGACTGAACAACGTGAGCAGCGATATTACATCAAATTTTGCCAAAAATCTTGGCGATACCCGAGTGTAAACCATTCACAAGATTCAGCAGGCTTTCGGGGACGATCCTCGAGGCCAAAAAAAGCGCGGCAGGTTTGCAGCAATATCAAAGGTCATGTTGACAGTTTTTTCGACTCTC
>NW_019384798.1:586756-590888 GCF_000671375.1 Centruroides sculpturatus | reverse complement strand
TGAATTGGCAAAGAAGTTTGATCTACCGGAATCGACGGTCAGAACAACTATGAAAGGTAAAGAAAAAATTCTCGAAGCTGTAAAAAATGCTCAATCTTTAAATTCAAGCATCATTCGTAAACTTCATGGTATTATCCCTGAGATGGAAACGATGTTAAAATTATGGTGTGATAATCAAGTAAATGTGGAAAATTGTGTAATAATAATTTGTTATACATATGTATTATCTAAGATTTTATTAAACATTTTTTTCTAAATTATTGTTTTCTCTAGTCTCCGGCCCCAATTAAAAATTATTTGTATGTATTTATATGCGAAATTATACCCCGACTTACGCGAATTCGACTTATGCGGTTATCGCTCGGTCCCACCTATCGCGTAAGTTTGGGGTATTACTGTATTGTATTGTTAATTATTGTGTTAAGAACCAAGCACATACAAGGTATATTATTATATGATATGTTTTTTTTTTATTTATTTTAATAAATGTATTTCTATATAACTGGTTTCTTTTGTAATTATATTGTGTGTTTAAAAACATTAATCTGAGAAGTGGGTCTATAGGACAAAAACAGTTAACAACTGCTGTTCTAAGATATAGCCATTTTAATGCTTTATTAATATTTATTGTTTGTAACAAGTCTAGCTGTAAATTTTTTTAGTAGTAAATTATTAATCAAAAGACATATAATACAGAATAAATGAAAGAAATTTTCATTAGAATATTTATAAGAACAATAATTGAATACTTAATAGAACATCAACTTAGGTGCTATACAAAGCAATCTCTGGTAGGCTGGGAGAACAAAACAGATTCAAAATTTTAAACACTTATTATATTCTATTTAAACCTTTTTTATAAGATTTAGAAATTTGGGTGATAAGTTACTAAATAGAGAAGTCAATTTTCTAAATAACAAAGAAATAAATAGAATAAAAACATAAATAACTTAATCACAAATGCTGTAGTCAGTCAACTTATGGAAGAGAGAAACTGGAAGCAATTATGCTTCTAGATGTGTAAAATGATATGCACAGTGGTCAATTGTTTGTATACAACCAATACCGTCTATAAATATTGTTTAACTCTTTAAGCTCTGAAAATTTCTTCTTTCTCTGTTCTTGGAAATGAAATTATTTTTATCCCTTAGACTTCAAGGGAAACTTTGTATGGTAAAACCAGTCAAACAACTTTTCCTTTAGCTAATTTTGTCTTGAATGGATTAAGCAAATTTTGGCCAATTTCATGTTTAAATATTATTTAAACCTAATGATTGATACCATTTGGTTTAAATGATATTTATAGTGATCAACCATATAATAACAAATGTAAATCATTTACCAAAAGTATGTTGCACTAATTTAAAAGCCAACGTTTTAATTTAGCAATCACATTATTTTTGTTAACTGGTGTTTTTATAAGCCACTGTCTGATTTATAGTTGGATCAGATCTAACATAGNAGAAGCTATGTGATTAAGTCAAAGTGTAAAAAAATTATTCAATTAAAAAGAAGCAGAGAGATTGTGTTTGATCCAGGGCTGTGGAGTCGGAGTCAGGAGGAATTTCTGGCCAGAGGAGTCAGAGTCGGAAAAAATTGTCAACTCCAACTCCTACGCCTGTATTTTTAATTTAATTTAATTTAGTTTTTTTGTTTAAATGAAATAAAATAAAATTTATTATTTATATATTTATTAAATTTTTAAAATCCTTTTGTATTTTGTTTTAATTCATTTATTTTAGATACAACATGCATTAATTTAATTTATTAAATATATAGTGTTCTTTGTAGTATTTGTGTTTAATAGTTAAATTATTTTGACCCAATTGAATTTGAATATTTTTGAATCATTTCTTTAATATCCCTACTCTAAATAAGTACTCTATTTTTCTGAATGAGCCAAACTAATTGATCAGAGTACGTATTTTTCTTTTCTGAACAAGGGCTGAAGTAGCTAGATCACACATTTATTAGTTGGACTAACTCTTCTGAAAGGGTGAAATTGAAGTGCAAATGCTGTTGAATATATGTAGATGTAGAATTTTATCGCCCCCTTTCTCCTCTTATTAAATATTTGTTAAAAATTAATGTTTTTTATACAAATAAATATTAATGTGAATTAAATATTAAAAATACTAACTATAAAAGTAAATGCCCCAGGCTCCTTTCAGAGTTCAGAGAAGGGTACCCCTGTGAGCATATCTGCCACTCATAAAATAATTTGGTATTTAATTTTGCCAGAGTTGGAGTCGGCCTACTAAAATTATCAGGAGTCGAGTATTTTTTTTATTAACTCCACAGCTGTGGTTTGATCAGTGAAAATTCTGAATTCAAAGTGTTTGGATTTATCCAGAAAATTCAAATTTGGAAAAATAAATAGAAAATAATGTTAATATGTTTCCAATAAAAAAATTTTGTTGAAGAAAATGCTATAATCAATGTTTGAAAAAATTAAACAGCCATGTAGAGTTGTCAGAAAAATATTTTGCATGTTATTTTTCAATGATTTGATTATTACAAAATACAACTGGATCACGCAATTACAGCTGTCCCTTGATAATCCGACAGGTATGGGACCAAAGGGGTGCTGGATTACCAAAAGTGTCCGGATTACCGAAAGTGATTACATATTTGGCATTGTTTTGCTAGCAGTAGCCTACAATATTCTCTACTCCAACTGTTTGAACAGAACTGCTCACGGAAAACACACAAAATGTGTGTCATCGTATAAGAATTGGGAGGGGAGATTCACGTCGCGACATGCTTCTGTGCAAGCAGACACGTAATGGGGACGTGTACCTTGACGGGAGGTGCGTTGGACTACTGAGCATGTCGGATTACAAAACGTCGGACTATCCAGGGACAGCTGTATTTAGTGTAAAAATTAATGAATCCTTACACCTGAATATCAAAGTGTAGAAGAATTTGTATAATTATCAACTGATGAAAGTCTTAAATTGTTATTTAATAACTGTAACATCAGCAGTTTTTATCAGAGAATATCCTTTATCATCAGAAATAGTTGTGCAGTTTTTGTTACCTTTCATTGCAACATATAGTGTGTGAGTCTTGATTAGCAACTTTAATTTACATTAAAAATAAATATTAAAGTTGAATTCATAATATTGAAATGGGAATGTGGCTAGTTCTATAAAAAATTGAACTTGAATTTAGTGAGTTATGTTTGATTTTTAAAGGATAATGTTAAAAATAAAAATTTAAACAAAAATAAATTCTTTATATTCTTTTAAGTATAGATTTAATGTTGGGAATGCAGAAATTTGTTAAGGTTTAAATAGGGTTGTAGGAAAAAGTCAAGGTACTATAGACAGTATTGGTGGAAGTTGTCATTGCACATGTTTGCTTGAGTAGGCATAAAAATACTTCCCGTAAAATTGCAGCTTACTAGTGTTATTCACTTGTAAGCATAGTTAGTTGTTGTGGTGGTGTGAATTTTTTCCAATTTCATAATAATACAGTAACATATTTAAAAATAATTTATGCTCTCTTATGAAAACTTTCTACTTATGAAATAGATGTTCCATTTGTATTAAAATCTGATTTACGCATATCCAACCATGCACAAACAATATCCATAAAAAATTCATACACTCTTTTCATAGATGATGCAATAATGATACCTGTCTTCATTGTTTGATTGACCATTGGCCAGGCTTTACTTCTTCATAGAACATATATACTTCACCAATAAAAATATCCTGAATTTTCTTTCTGATGAAATAATTGTAAATATGAAAGCTTTTATATGTTTTTAATGATTCTGCAGGATAAATTCCGTGAGAGTTAATCAAATAATTTATATTTTATATACAGTAATACCTCGACTTACGCGAACCCGGAGTTATGCGATTTTCAAATTGCGTCGATTCATCTTTTGTTTGAGCGTCACACAGCTCTCGATTACTCACTTCCCCCACACTATTGTTTAGCTTACATGTTCGGATGTGTCGCGCAGAATCGACACATAGCTACAATTTATTTTGTGTTATTTATTTCTGTGTTTGTTATATCTACGGAGACTTGAGAGACTCTATGTGGTGATTTCTTGTAACCATGAACGAATCAAAAGACAAGATAAGATTAACGAGAACATTTATTAGCTTACATACAT
>NW_019384798.1:572908-583015 GCF_000671375.1 Centruroides sculpturatus | reverse complement strand
TGAATTGGCAAAGAAGTTTGATCTACCGGAATCGACGGTCAGAACAACTATGAAAGGTAAAGAAAAAATTCTCGAAGCTGTAAAAAATGCTCAATCTTTAAATTCAAGCATCATTCGTAAACTTCATGGTATTATCCCTGAGATGGAAACGATGTTAAAATTATGGTGTGATAATCAAGTAAATGTGGAAAATTGTGTAATAATAATTTGTTATACATATGTATTATCTAAGATTTTATTAAACATTTTTTTCTAAATTATTGTTTTCTCTAGTCTCCGGCCCCAATTAAAAATTATTTGTATGTATTTATATGCGAAATTATACCCCGACTTACGCGAATTCGACTTATGCGGTTATCGCTCGGTCCCACCTATCGCGTAAGTTTGGGGTATTACTGTATTGTATTGTTAATTATTGTGTTAAGAACCAAGCACATACAAGGTATATTATTATATGATATGTTTTTTTTTTATTTATTTTAATAAATGTATTTCTATATAACTGGTTTCTTTTGTAATTATATTGTGTGTTTAAAAACATTAATCTGAGAAGTGGGTCTATAGGACAAAAACAGTTAACAACTGCTGTTCTAAGATATAGCCATTTTAATGCTTTATTAATATTTATTGTTTGTAACAAGTCTAGCTGTAAATTTTTTTAGTAGTAAATTATTAATCAAAAGACATATAATACAGAATAAATGAAAGAAATTTTCATTAGAATATTTATAAGAACAATAATTGAATACTTAATAGAACATCAACTTAGGTGCTATACAAAGCAATCTCTGGTAGGCTGGGAGAACAAAACAGATTCAAAATTTTAAACACTTATTATATTCTATTTAAACCTTTTTTATAAGATTTAGAAATTTGGGTGATAAGTTACTAAATAGAGAAGTCAATTTTCTAAATAACAAAGAAATAAATAGAATAAAAACATAAATAACTTAATCACAAATGCTGTAGTCAGTCAACTTATGGAAGAGAGAAACTGGAAGCAATTATGCTTCTAGATGTGTAAAATGATATGCACAGTGGTCAATTGTTTGTATACAACCAATACCGTCTATAAATATTGTTTAACTCTTTAAGCTCTGAAAATTTCTTCTTTCTCTGTTCTTGGAAATGAAATTATTTTTATCCCTTAGACTTCAAGGGAAACTTTGTATGGTAAAACCAGTCAAACAACTTTTCCTTTAGCTAATTTTGTCTTGAATGGATTAAGCAAATTTTGGCCAATTTCATGTTTAAATATTATTTAAACCTAATGATTGATACCATTTGGTTTAAATGATATTTATAGTGATCAACCATATAATAACAAATGTAAATCATTTACCAAAAGTATGTTGCACTAATTTAAAAGCCAACGTTTTAATTTAGCAATCACATTATTTTTGTTAACTGGTGTTTTTATAAGCCACTGTCTGATTTATAGTTGGATCAGATCTAACATAGAATATTAAATATGTTTTGAATGCAGATGATTTTTAAAAACCTAAAAACATTAATTACTTAAAAATTAATTTTCTTTTAATTAATTTAAATTAAAAATTATATTTCAGCCAGGTTAAAAAATTATTTCTATATCAGTGATTATTTAAATTCATTGTTGTTCTAATTGCCTTTCATTTGGTAATCACATGGCATAATAATGTTAAATCACTTATAAAGCTAATATGTTAAAAAGGTTTATTTGTTTATCATATAAAAAAATATCAATATTTTAATAATTAAATTTTATTTTTTGTACTTACAAAAAATTCTATAATTTTGATTACAGAAATGTTTAATGTTGGATATTTAAAATATAATTGGTGCTAGGGTTCAAATGATCCTATTGTTAATTCATTAGCAATAATTTTTGTTATTTATAATACAGTAGAGTCCCGAAAACTCAGCCTAATGTGAACCAAAGGGTGGCTGAGTTTGTGAAAATGCCAGGCTATCGGGAATGGGGTTAAAAAAGAATAAGTACGAGTGTTTCCTCAGAAAGTACTGTACTGTACTTGTATGTTTTGTTTCCTTGAGAATACAACAGTGAATAAACTGCCCAAATACCCTTAAACAAAGGAAAAGTACATCCTTTATGAAGGCATAGAGCCTTTACTACATGAAAATGAAAATTAATGAATACACAGTGTAAAGTAATTTACTTGATAAGACAGAAGTCAGAAAAATACTTTGAGGCATAAAGCTGTCTATAATGAAAATTAACTAGGGGTTTTTCGCCCTGCCAGGATGTAGTCGAGTTATCCGGACTGCCGGGTTATCGAGTGCTGAGTTTTGGGACTCTACTGTACTAAAATTATTCATTACAAACTAGACAGAAATTTAATTTTAACTTCTACATTGTCAATAATATGCAAAAAATACAAATTTTTTTTATATATTATATTTACATTTTTTTTAGTTTATTTTTCATTTTTCTGAATTTGAATTTTTAATTTTAAATCTGAAGCTTTTCTATTGGTTATTCTGTCATTTGAGAAAGTCCAAAATTAAAGGTTGAGAAAATGTTTTATCAAAAACATTTTTTGATAAAAATGTTTTTATCATTTATCCTTAGCATTTAACCAAACTTATAATTTGTTATGATTTCTTAATGTCTTGCTGACATACTAGAGAGGTTGCAGCCAACGTTTACATTGCCAAAACGTGTACATCAGACATTCAACGCTGCCTTCCTGTAAGTCTAGAAGTTTGACGATGGGGTTTGGATTGTCAGTGAAATCATGCTCGACATTTCAAACACCATTGTTAAACTTCTAGGCTTACAGGATGGCGGCACTGAAAGTGTGACGTACACATTTTGGCGATGAAAACATTGGCTGTAACCTCGCTATTATCTCCCGTAAAGATTACATCTCCACAGTCTTCAATTACATCATTAATGGAGATAGTGTGTCCAAAATACTTTGGTAAACAATGTTAATACTGTGTAGTGAGTATTGAAGGATTTTGTTCAGGTTTATTAGTGTTTTTATTGTTATTAGATGTAAGCACACTTGTAAAATGCAAATTTTTTGATGGATTTGGCTGAGATTGCATTGATATAATTGAAGAAAGATCCTATGTCCATATTACAGTACTTGGAATCTGTGAATGAATGAAATCTAACATGTTAGTTAGTAAGATTATCTTCTTGATGATATAGCTCAGTTGCTGATTATTGACATTTTGATTTGATATATAGAAAAATTTTGGATACGGCTGTTGTTTCTGGACTATATTTTTACCCACAACAATAATGAAAGGTCTGTCGAAAGTGGGACACAAGATTTATATCAGATGTGGAATTTTACAAAAAATGATATTACCTTCACAAAATGAATGAAATTATATATATTTATTGTAACAGTTTTTTGAATGCTGAATGATGATTTTAATTAATTTATCACTTGCTTATTGACTCTTGTTTTCTGTTTCACTAGTAGTATAAATCATTGAGCTTCTTCAGTATCCTCTTTGTTGTTTTCAAGATGTAAATTATCTGGTAAACAATATGAATAATCACGCATAAGTTTGAATGGGAAATGTTGTGGATCTATTTTTGTATGCATTAATCAGACATTTCTTGAAATACAGAGGATAACCAATGACTTTTGGTTTTTTAAAGTATTGACTGCTCTTATGACAAGACCATTAGCTTGAGGTCAGTGTGGCATGATGTTACGTGTTGGATTCCCATGCACTGATAAAGTGAATTTGCTTTTGCATTGATGAAGCCTGTGCCTGCATCTGATATAAGACTTTCTGAAACTTCAAAACTAGAAATCCGGTGATTTGCGAGAAAATGTGAATAATGTGATGTTGCTGAGAATGAATCACAACTGTGGTAAAGTGACATGTTGTGCGATTCACACATAGTAAAGTATGACCATTTCCTTTGTCTGGTTGAAACAGTCTGGCATGATTGACAGAAATGATTTGACCAGGTTGATTAGGAACACTCCATGATTTCATTTGACCTGCTGGTTGAGTGTTATATTTATTGATATATTAACGCAGGTTACTTTTCTTGATGTATTCTTGAGTGTCCTGCCACATGTTGGCCACTAAATTTTACATTGTATGAAATCCAGAATCTTTCAGCATCAAAATGTCCATTTCTATTGTGATAATGTTGCAGTAATTGTTCCCTTAATAACTGTGGTACTTTGACATGGACATGTTTTGATTTGTTGCCCTGATAAACATGTAATCTAAAGAATATTTTCTTTTCAATAATAAATTTTAGTGTTTTATCTGTAAATAAGGTCTGTTTGCTCCAGCATTAACTATCTATCTTTGGTTGTAGATCTGCTAAACAATTAGTGATTTCTGTGAGTATGAACATCTTTGTAATAGGTTGGGTAGGTATAGAAGATGAATTAGTGATAGTTGTGGCAATGGTGGCAGATTCATTGCCAATTTTTTGAGTGCTAATGGTATATTAGCACTCAAAAATATAGTGTGTATATTCTGCCCATTAAAGTATTAAATTTGTGAGGAGAAACTTGACTTTATTTTGTTTAGTTATGATTATTTTGGGGATTTTGTTTAATTCAGAGCAACTTCTTTGATTTTTAACCAAAAACAAACTTTTTAGAAAGGCATTTTACTGTTCAACTGTCAATGTGGAGAGCACCATTACCACATTACTTCTAACTTCCAGAAAGCACATACAAGTAACTTCCTGAAATCAAACCAAAAAGTACTACAGAACTAATTTACATCATCATTAAATAATCATTACAGAATTGTCAGGAGAGAACGTGTAAAGTACAGGTTTACAAGACTAATAATGCAAATGAGGTAGATGGCAACTGTAATGTTACTATACCAGTAGGTATAAGTAGATGACAGGAAATGGTGACATTGAGGAGAGGTTTACTAGCATGGCTAGGTGAAAAAATATGTTGGTTTGGTTGTTGAAATTGTTCTCATGTAGACATAGCATTTTTTACTATTGTATTGTTGATTGCTTTAATTGTACAATTACTGAATACTAGTACATTGTTTAATTAATTATTGTATTGCATTCATTTAATAATAACTCTTTTTGTATTTATTAAAAAAGCTAGTGACTTTACAGTGTTGTTTACAGTGTTAATCTCCTTGTATATGGTATTAAGAAATTATGTTTGTGGAAGTAATTATTGAATCTTCTATATATCTAAAGTATAATTAGTAGATAAAATATAGTACAGTGAACTCCTGTATAATGTGATGAAAATTTTGCAACTAGAACTCATACAGTGCGATAAACAGTCCTGTATAATGCATAAGATAAATTTAATGTTATCACATAGTTTCAGATTTTTTTATTTAGAAAAGTGAAAATATACACTTACCAGTTGTTTATGTATGAACAGTGAAGCCAACAGTTTTAAAAAAAAATTTTTTGTTGTAAATAATCTTTGACCTCTGGTACAAAACAGTTATAAAACCAGTTTTTAGACATTTTACATATAATCCATGCTTTTTTATTAGATCTCCAGTGAACAAGAAGCATTGATTTGTCTACATTTTTCATTACATGTGCATTTAATGTATGATTAATTAACATTGGCTTAGTTATATGTTCCCCAGCTGCATTAGAACACAAAAGTAAAGTTATCCTGTCTTTTGATGCCTTGAAACCAGAAGCAGAAGTCTCAACTTTTGCACTATATGCTCTGTCAGGCATTTTTTTTCCAATACAAAGCAAATTCATTAACATTATAGACTTGTTCTGTATATAATTGCCTTCCTCTATAATTTTGGAAAAGTGTTCTGGAAATCTTTGACCCTTTGTGATAACAGTTAAAATTTAGAGACACATTTGAACTTGCATAAATTGGTCTGATAATATATGCCCCCTATAACACTATTTCCTACAACATGGAACATATCCCGTGTTGTACAGGAGTCTACTGCATATGAGAGATACTAATTATTTAGAGAATGTAATGACCTGTTAAGATTTTGTTGGATATGTTACATGAAAATGCTGATGCATGAACAAAATCATACTTTTGATTCAGTCTAGGGGTAATCTGTAGTATCAGATAATAAATTATGTTGATGAATTCTTGAAGTTTATGCAATATTCATAACTTTTGATTTATAACAGTTTTATTCAGTCTAAACACTTTTTAATAAGGATAAGATATAGTGCTTTATTATAATATTCAATTTCATTGTTAAACTCATTTATTCACTTTAATAAGTATCATTAAAATTATATTTTCCTTGAGTGATATCATAATTAGTTTTACATGGTTATGATAACTGAGCAAATTAGTGTTGTTTTTCAAACTGAAATGCATGAATACTTGCATCATTTATTCTATTATTGTTGTTGTTGCATCATAAGAGATCATTTTTATGTGGCTAATTTTTTAAAAATTACAGTGACATTCTATTAATATGGCATCATCACAACTGATGTAGTGCTGTGTTATCAAATATGTTGTGTCTTTATCAGATGGCAAAAGTTTTCTGGTTTTTTTCAATCCCCTGGACATAATTTCACATATCTTTGTGTATAAAAGTATACAAATTTGCCTTTATGATTGTTTAACAAGCCATTTCAAGTTTTCCTGGCTATTCCTCTTCTTGGCTTGAAACAAGAACACATCATTCTTACTTTGTGCTTTGTACACTTTTATTATGTGTAAATACAGGTAGCCCTCAGTTTACGCTGCAGTTCCGTTCTTACAAAAGCTGGCGCAAATCGAATTTGCGTAAAATGAACCCATATTTACAGTGAGGTATAGGGTTAGGTTCTACATAAGTGAAAAATAAGCAAATAATTTTGTTTATTAATACAATATAATNTATTGAAATGGGAATGTGGCTAGTTCTATAAAAAATTGAACTTGAATTTAGTGAGTTATGTTTGATTTTTAAAGGATAATGTTAAAAATAAAAATTTAAACAAAAATAAATTCTTTATATTCTTTTAAGTATAGATTTAATGTTGGGAATGCAGAAATTTGTTAAGGTTTAAATAGGGTTGTAGGAAAAAGTCAAGGTACTATAGACAGTATTGGTGGAAGTTGTCATTGCACATGTTTGCTTGAGTAGGCATAAAAATACTTCCCGTAAAATTGCAGCTTACTAGTGTTATTCACTTGTAAGCATAGTTAGTTGTTGTGGTGTTGTGAATTTTTTCCAATTTCATAATAATACAGTAACATATTTAAAAATAATTTATGCTCTCTTATGAAAACTTTCTACTTATGAAATAGATGTTCCATTTGTATTAAAATCTGATTTACGCATATCCAACCATGCACAAACAATATCCATAAAAAATTCATACACTCTTTTCATAGATGATGCAATAATGATACCTGTCTTCATTGTTTGATTGACCATTGGCCAGGCTTTACTTCTTCATAGAACATATATACTTCACCAATAAAAATATCCTGAATTTTCTTTCTGATGAAATAATTGTAAATATGAAAGCTTTTATATGTTTTTAATGATTCTGCAGGATAAATTCCGTGAGAGTTAATCAAATAATTTATATTTTATATACAGTAATACCTCGACTTACGCGAACCCGGAGTTATGCGATTTTCAAATTGCGTCGATTCATCTTTTGTTTGAGCGTCACACAGCTCTTGATTACTCACTTCCCCCACACTATTGTTTAGCTTACATGTTCGGATGTGTCGCGCGGAATCGACACATAGCTACAATTTATTTTGTGTTATTTATTTCTGTGTTTGTTATATCTACGGAGACTTGAGAGACTCTATGTGGTTATTTCTTGTAACCGCGAATGAATCAAAAGATGAGATAAGATTAACGAAAACATTTATTAACTTACATACATCCGACTTGGATTTTACACAAATTGCGAAATTATACCCCGACTTGCACGAATTCCTTACGTGGTTATTGCTCGGTCCCACCTATCGCGTAAGTTTGGGGTATCACTGTATATAAATCTAAACTATACAGGGAAAGTATGTTATACAGTGGAGAATCTGAGAAATACAAATGTTTGGTGTTCATTATTATTATTTTTATCATCATTTATTAGTTCATATTCCTTATTTCTGATTTAGTTTGTAGTACATAAAAATAAATGTTTTTCCTATTTTCTCTGTATATTTTTTTTTCTATAATAACAACTGTATACCTACACTCCCTTGTATATATAACTATACAGTAGAGCATCGATTATCCAAATATTGATCAACTGAAAGCTTTCCAGTCGACAAATTTAAATTTCTGCTAGTTCTGTGGGGCTGCAATCTTTGGCTATGTCTTGGGCTACTCCAATATTATTTTTGTAGGTGTGCATGTTTGAGCTGGCAGCACTGGCCAGCTAAAACATGCACATGAGAGGGTACACAAGGGCAAGTTTTTTTTGTTTTTTTTCAACCTTCGATGGTCCATAAAATAAAGACAAGTGTAAATAACAAAATCAATTTATTACCAAAAGTTAGGTACAAACATGGTTACTTTTTGACATAATCATTGTGAAAATTGAGGAATTTGTCATATCTGTGGACAAGCTTTTCCACCCCCTTGTCATAGAATGTTGCCACCAGTGAAGTGATGGCTTTAACAATGTTGTTTTGAAGGTTGTCTTTAGTCTCAAACCTCTGCCCTGCTAGCCACTTTTTCAGTTCAGGAAAGAAGTGGAAGTCTTCATCACCTTTAAACACCCAGCGTATAGCCCAATTTAGCACCAAGCAACTTACACCTCTTTCCTGAACTGAAAAAAGTCGCTAGGAGATCAGAGGTTCAAGACTAATGACGATCTTCAAAACAATGTTAGGGTCCATCTCAGGTCATTGGAAGGTGCATTTAATTTCAAGAGGCAGTAACATTCTATGACAAGGGGATGGAGAAGCTCGTGCACAGATATGACAAATTCCTCAATCTTCACAGTGATTATGTTAAAAAGTAACCATGTTTGTATCTAACTTTTGGTAATAAATTATTTTGTTATCTACACTTGTCTTTGTTTTATGGACCATAGGAGGTTGGAAAAAAACAGCCTACGTACATAATTTTTGGTAATGACTCATCTCTGAGTTTCTGGAAAATCTGGAATTGTAAAATGTTATCAGAGGCATCTGGGACAGAAACAATAGGATATGCATTTAATTTCAAGAGGTACTGTTTTTTTTTTATTTAGTAGGGAGATCATTTTAATAAGAGCTAGACATGGTAGATCTTGAAAATTAGAAACCTTTAAAAATACTTGATGAAAAACAGTTTTTAAAAACTAAATTCTTTAATTAATAAATATAAAAGACTTATATCAGTCCACTACTAATCTCACTAAAATCAGAAACAAGTGGACTGGTGTGTTGTCTTTTTAAGAGAAGGGCTCTTAACCAGAGGTCTATGGACTTGGAAGGATAAAAATCAACTTTATTTTATTTTTATTTTATCAACTTTATCCTATATTTTAAATGTACAGTAATACCTCGACTTACGCTACCCCGACTTACGCGAACCCGAAATTACGCTATTTTCAAATCTCGTCAATTAGTTTTTTGCTTGAGCGTCACGCAGCTCTTGATTACTCACTCCCCCACACTATTGTTCAGCTTAAATGTTCAGACGTGTCGCGCGGAATCGACATATAGCTACAATTTATCTTGTGTTATTTATTTCTGTGTTTTGTTATATCTGCGGAGACTTGAGAGACTACTATGTCATCTGAACAAAGTAGAACTGATTCTTCTGCATCAAACAAGAAAAGAAAAACTATCTTTGGAATGTAAAGTTAACATTATTAAAGACTTCGATACAAAAATGAAAATTTATGAATTGGCAAAGAAGTTTGATCTACCGGAATCGACGGTCAGAACAACTATGAAAGGTAAAGAAAAAATTCTCGAAGCTGTAAAAAATGCTCAATCTTTAAATTCAAGCATCATTCGTAAACTTCATGGTATTATCCCTGAGATGGAAACGATGTTAAAATTATGGTGTGATAATCAAGTAAATGTGGAAAATTGTGTAATAATAATTTGTTATACATATGTATTATCTAAGATTTTATTAAACATTTTTTTCTAAATTATTGTTTTCTTTAGTCTCCGGCCCCAATTAAAAATTATTTGTATGTATTTATATGCGAAATTATACCCCGACTTACGC
>NW_019384798.1:524319-566807 GCF_000671375.1 Centruroides sculpturatus | reverse complement strand
TTTAATTTTTAAAATGTATTTTATCATAAAATAAAGTGAAATGTTTTATTAAAAAATTTTAGTTTCGGATCTCTTACATTTTTTCGGAAAAAAGTATCCATCTTTAATTGTTTACATTTTTGTTTTCTTTCATTGAGAATTTCGGAATATGGTCGAATGGATGCGATGATGCTTCTTTTTACATTTGCACTTCGCTCCCAATCATTGTCTAACTCACAAAGTTCATTCGTCAAACTTTCCATAGTTGAAAGGATACGTTATCCTGACGTAGAACTACAGACGAGCGGAGACACTGATTGATCGACCACCGGTCGCCGTAGCGCACGTATAAGGTCAGTTTGAGCGGGAATATTCAAGGTGGCTAAGGAGAGATAGATATCATCTGGCTAATAAAAAAGCATCATCTGGCCAATGAGAAGTAGATTTGTCTCACTAACAATAGTTTGTGGCCACCGGAAGTGCTGCTGTGTCATAAGGTGTTATCCTGAACAAACTGATACGGGATACATTCGTTGGCACTATGGATTCGGATGCTATTTATTGGACTATTAAGTTTGGTAACTTGACTCTTGGATACCTAAACATTTAGTGTATTAATATTAGTTTAATGCAAATGTATACATACCCAATAATATTAAACGGAAAAAATAAATATATTCAATAAAAATCTATGTTTTAACGAATGTACAATGTCGTGGCTCGGTAAATACGTCAACACTGAAATGAAAATCAGTCTGGCATAGGGAAAATCGGGGAATTACACTGCAAAATGGCAAATTGTGTAGCGGCATTATTGTGAATTGGCATAAATTGAGCCGGTGTAAACCAAGGGCTACCTGTATAGACAAACTCTAATTATAAAAGTATATGAACAGTAATGTACTGTTCACTGCATAGAAGTTTGCACCTAATTCTAAGCAATTAACATGAGTGGAAGTTGAGCACATGCAGCCAAGATCAGTTCTACCTGTTATCAAAACAGTTTGAAATGGACTATTTTGTTCTGCGATGTGTCAGGTGAGGAAAATGATTGACAGAGACATCTTTTGGGACTCTAAGCAAACAATACTAATTGCTACTTTCTATTATAACCTTGCTTGCATCACTCATGCAACATGAAGCATACATGACTAGATCTTTTTATTGTAATATTGTGAAATTTTGGTCATTGCATATCAGAAACTATGATTTTATCTTTTATTTTGCTGTAGGTTAATATTGTAATGCTTTACTAGAGCTATAATAAAAGATTAATTTACATGAACTCAAGTGTATTCATTTACATTGATTGTAACCAAGAGATTGGAAATTGCACAATTAAAAGAAATATATATATATATTATTTGATTTAAATTTATTATTTATTATTTGAGTATAGTTTGGCCTAAAGTTTCTTTGTCTAGAGCTTGTATTATTTATGAAACAAATAAAAACATTTTGGGTTTCTGTTTATTATGAAAAGAATGTTCATTAGGCTACTTAATTATTAATATAAAGTTTCCTAATTTTTATTACTAATTTTAATACAGTAGAAATAATCAGTTTTTAGTTGGTTCTGTGATTTGAAAGTAAACTAGCTAAAAATTAATTTTGTATTGTAATAAATAATTAAGTGTTTTCCCAATTTTATTCAGTTTTACTTCTATTTAAAATAATTTTTTTTTAGTCATTTTTATTAAAGTAAGTACTTGCAATGCAATGAATATTCTGATTCATCAGAAATATTTATATTATTATTTAAAAGTTAATTCATATAAGTTGAAGGTGATCGTTTGGTTATATAAGTTAAGTCATGTAAAATTTATATCCCAAGCCATGACACAAATAAATATAATCAAATAAGTTTCTTATTCTGTGAATATTAATTAATAATTACACTTTAAAATAATTTTATATCAATTATAACCATCAATATATATAAAAAAATATTTTGTCAAGAACTTCATAAATGATAATTTTGTGAATTAATTTTATCTATGAAATCTTGATATAATATTTTTTAATGAACAATTGGAAAAGTTCTTAATACTAAATCAAATATTGTTAATAAGATGGCATTGATGAAATAAAAGTATTTTGGATATTTTAAAAGCCAGAATAAGAACAATCAAGAACTTGATTAACTTTCGGAATCATTATAATTGAATAAATATGATTGTCTTATTGATTATTTTATTGACTTTTTGCATTAATCATTTTCATTATTTAGATTTTTGTAAAAGATATATAATGTCAGTTATTCAATTCTGGATTGGTTTATTGGGCTTTTAACCATTAATTTTACTTAAATTTTCATAATTTTAGATCATAAATTTTTATAACAAATTTAAATTAATAAAATAACTTCAACTGACTTACAGTTAGAAGAAGATTAAGGTAATTTTAATGTAATTGAAATGATAATACTTAGGATTATGAGAATAATAAAAACTTTTGGCAAAAATTTATTTACTTTTGAAAACATTTATAAAAAAAATCAAAATTGTTAAAATACTGCATCGCTGAAGAAGCTGTTGATCCGAATCTTACAGCAACCGATCAAGACAGCTGACTTGCCTAGTATAGATGAAGAAATAGCAACAATATTTCCAAATGGCTCCAACAGATCTGGACCTCTTCGTGACTACTCACGTACCCCTTTCCTGAGCAAAACTAAGGTGAGCTCGATTTGTTTACCCAAACAAATGTGTTATAATTTTTACCATCTGCAATGTTGTTTGTTGTTTGTCGTCTTCCATGTGTGAAATCTGTAAATGCTTCATGGACAATTTATTCTATCTCATGATGATAGAAATATAATCTTTATAGTAAATATGCTTATTTCAGATTTTTATTAAACCAAGGGCTACCTGTATAGACAAACTCTAATTATAAAAGTATATGAACAGTAATGTACTGTTCACTGCATAGAAGTTTGCACCTAATTCTAAGCAATTAACATGAGTGGAAGTTGAGCACATGCAGCCAAGATCAGTTCTACCTGTTATCAAAACAGTTTGAAATGGACTATTTTGTTCTGCGATGTGTCAGGTGAGGAAAATGATTGACAGAGACATCTTTTGGGACTCTAAGCAAACAATACTAATTGCTACTTTCTATTATAACCTTGCTTGCATCACTCATGCAACATGAAGCATACATGACTAGATCTTTTTATTGTAATATTGTGAAATTTTGGTCATTGCATATCAGAAACTATGATTTTATCTTTTATTTTGCTGTAGGTTAATATTGTAATGCTTTACTAGAGCTATAATAAAAGATTAATTTACATGAACTCAAGTGTATTCATTTACATTGATTGTAACCAAGAGATTGGAAATTGCACAATTAAAAGAAATATATATATATATATTTTGATTTAAATTTATTATTTATTATTTGAGTATAGTTTGGCCTAAAGTTTCTTTGTCTAGAGCTTGTATTATTTATGAAACAAATAAAAACATTTTGGGTTTCTGTTTATATTGAAAAGAATGTTCATTAGGCTACTTAATTATTAATATAAAGTTTTCCTAATTTTTATTACTAATTTTAATACAGTAGAAATAATCAGTTTTTAGTTGGTTCTGTGATTTGAAAGTAAACTAGCTAAAAATTAATTTTGTATTGTAATAAATAATTAAGTGTTTTCCCAATTTTATTCAGTTTTACTTCTATTTAAAATAATTTTTTTTTTGTCATTTTTATTAAAGTAAGTACTTGCAATGCAATGAATATTCTGATTCATCAGAAATATTTATATTATTATTTAAAAGTTAATTCATATAAGTTGAAGGTGATCGTTTGGTTATATAAGTTAAGTCATGTAAAATTTATATCCCAAGCCATGACACAAATAAATANTCTTCAAGACTCGTACGACCACGTTTAAATTCAGCAACCCATCTTTCTACTGTTCTGATTGAAGGTGAAGAGTCCTTATACACTTTTAACAATCGTTCATGAATTTGTTTTGGTGCTACACCTTCCAAAAATAAGAATTTTATCACTGCACGATATTCGATTTTTTCCATTGTAAAAAAATACAATGACACGTCGACTTTGAACAGCTGCAAATATACAATGAGTTGACGGATCTACTTGAAACTTGACACGTGTTTATGAAATAGTAGTATTTTTTATAGAGTAATAAAGTGATGCTCCTAATAGCGCCACCTCTTATCGAACGACAAAACTTATTGAACAACCTGGTATATTGTTTTGCATCACTTTCATGTTGTTTTAAATTTCTTTGATGTAAACATCATGAGTAGTTGACTGAAACGAACAGATGCTTGTTGTCATTGTGCAATGAAACTCCTTAAGGCTAGACTTAGATGAGTCAATAGAGCCTCCACTTTACAGGATTATGTGCTAGCTGAAGCTTCTCCAACAAATGTAGTATATTGTTACAAAAAATTTGATTGTCTTCCATTCAAAAAATTTCATATTTTCTGATTCCCTTTTCTGTAATAGGACATCTTAACTTTTTCCTCCAAAAGTTTCCACTGTTGGTTTTATATTTTATTCAAACAGTAACAAAGTTTTTAAAAAAAGGCATTTTTCTGCAAAAAAGTGGTATTTAAAAAAACTGTGGGTAATAGAAGACTTTAGATTCATACTCAGCACACTAAAATACATTTTAAAAAATCATGCAGATCAGTGTTACAGAATATTTAATTAACCAAAATACTGGCTTTAAATTTTATGTGATTGCTGTGATAATTTTTAAATTTTTGTTAGTTTTTGTTACAACTAATAAGCTTTATTTTGCTTAAACAACACCTGAAATAGTTTTTCAGCATGACTATAATTTATCTAAATGAATAAATTAATGTTTTTGACTTCTTTTCATAAGTCTGCATCAGGTTTAAGAAGATTTGAACTTAAAGTTGTTAAACCTGATGTAGAGTAGATAGATGTGATAAGTAGTTATGAAAACAAGTCAAAAAACATTCATTTAAATAAATTAAAATTGTTCTGAGAAAAAGTATTTAAGGTATTGTTTAAGATAAATTTGTTTCAGCTTACAGAGAGGATTTTTAAGTTTTATTTTCTTTATAAATCTTATTGTAGATTTCTTTTGGAATGCTTTTTTTATTTTTATTTATTAAATTTACTTACAACTAAAGAACTTTTTAATATGACTATCTATATTTTATAACAATGTTTGTTTAAATTCCTATATCATCATGAATGTGGAGGAGTTAGATTTTTACCAATTTTGTTTAAGGGACTAAAATTTCTAGTTATACCATTGGAATTGAATTAATTTCACGGAATACCTACTTAATATCACTATTTCACAACTTTTCTGAGAGTGGATTTAGAAAATCTTATTATCGAAAAAGAAATTGTTTTAAGAGTCATTAATGAGTTTTATTATTTTTTTAAAGTTGAATAACAGTTTATAATTAAAATACCAATTATTTGCATTAATATTAATATTTGACTTTATTAATTATTATAAATTTAGCATATCTGTCTTATATTTTATTTATTATTAATATATTTATGAATGTGATAATGATTTAATTTTAAATATTTCAAATATTTAATAAAAATGTACGTGTTCCTCATTTAACAAGGGGAATGCATTCTGCATAGGTGTGCATTAAATAAATTTTCCTGTTAAACAGGGAAATACTTTTAAAACTGATTAGTACAAAGCATGAAAATAAAATTTTTGTTAATTTCTGTTTGTCTTACTAAATAATAATATCCTTACTCAAAAAAAAATACAAGACTGTATGAATTTTAATAAAAGAATTATGCAAAAAATTCAAAGTATTTTACTGTCTCTAGTTCATAAATTCTTTTTGGTAGATGTGTTGTTAGGTAAACTGTTTGGCAGCACTTCCAGAATCTTGACAACATGAGTCTTAGAATAGTTTTAGTAGATGTTACAGTCAGCTTAAACTATTACATCATATATTCTGGTTTCTAGATTAGGTTCAAACCATTTCACATTTTAGGTAGCATGTTAATTAATCCCGAAATGATGTCATGCCATTAAGACTATGGCGTTTCATTATTTAGCCCAAGTGACTATGCTGGCTTCAAGTAGCCACTTGACTGTTCATGGAGTACTTGATGTTATATAGTTTTAGGGGACATGGGAGCTTGCCCCATTCAGGTGTTGAGGTGCAAACAATAGTGAGCACCAAGGTGGCATGTCTACATGCGTAGCATGTAGAATAAGCGGTAGACTGATACATGTTAAAAACTGACCGTCAGAGATGAATGTCACACAAAAGATCAAAAATTCTGGGGTTGGTGTGAAACTCCTTAATCAGAACTTGAATCTTACCAATTGTTTGAAAAAATACCTACAAAGGAAGTTGAATTTGCAAAAGAATCAGCCAAACCCTGTTCTATACCAAAGAAAATGAAGAAAAGAAATTAGAAATATGTCAGTGGTGAATGAAATTTGTTTCATTTTAATGCTGGTGTAGTTAGTACCTGTGCCAATCACTATCTTGTTCGTGGACATTGTGTTCATAAACAAGATGGCAACTGGAAGTGCTCTCATATGGTTTACCTAACAACGCATTTATTTATTTTTTTTTTTTTTGCTATCACAGATCATTAAATTATTACAATCTCCTTTTATAGCATCAAATCAAGAAAAATCATAATTATCATTATGTTCTAAAATATTTATGAATTTGTAGAACAAAAAAACTTTGAAAAGAAGAATATTAAAACAAGTGTATTCTGAATTGTTAGAGCATTTGTCAAAATATACTATCTAATAGGATGTAGGTTTTGTTCTAGTTAGTTTGTGGTTTATTACACTAGATTTTATGTGTATTAATGAATAACTATAAGAGTATTCAAATAGTCAACCTGAATTTTCTATTAATCAGGTATTTGTAAGATGAATTATATTCAGGTTATAATTTATATATTGGTATAATGATTAGTTAATAATTACTCTAATTATAGTCAAATATAATCTGACTTATGATATTTGATAAATGAATATATAATATTTGTGAATGACAAAAATAAATTATAAGAATGAATTCATTAATGCTTTAATTGAAGCTTCTTATGTAATGTATCATCGTTAGATATATAAAAATATCACTCACAAACCAATAATCCATCACAAAAAACCAAAATATGAAGGTTAATGAATGTTTTCAATTGCCTTGAGCAATCTTTTTCAGGTTAAAATAATGATTCAGAAATCAAACAAGAAATGGAATGTTACATTTAAAATATGAAAAGAATGTTGTCTGATTAATAGTTGGTGAAAACATGGTTTCACTGGATGTAAACTAATAGTAAATTTCAAATAAAGCTCTCCAAGCCAGTGACAGAAGTGTGGGTATCCTTGTACAAGGGCTATTTTTTAAATAAGGTCTGTTTTTTAATAAGAAGAAAAATACTGTAAATATTATTAAAATATATTTTTTCCCATATTCTACATACTTTTATCTACTTTTCTACATAATTTCCATTTTTTATCAAACATTTGTCATACTACTCAAAAATCTTTTAAATTCCGACTTCAAAGAAATCTGCCGCCTGCCAATGGAAGACATTAGGCCATGCTGCTTGTCTTGTATGGCACGGAGGAGTTTTCTCAAGGTCACAATAAGCATCAAAATTGATTGCTGTGCCTCTTGACATAAAATTCATTAACAAAATCCTTTCCTGTCCCAAAAGACAGTTACCATGGTCTTTCATGCTGAAATCTAATAACAGATCATATCTTACAGTCGGCGGGTGACTCAATTTTCTTAAACATTATAAACTTCTATAGTTCAGCACACAGACAGACGATACAGCTGAAAATGGCATCTAAACACGTGGAAAGCATGCTGAAAGCAGACGCTCATGCACACTGCTGCAATCGCGTGTAATTCTCACTCTCATTCACAAACGGATCTTATTTAAAAAATAGCTCTCATAATTACAGTAGAATCTCATTTTAATGAAGGGCACCAAAAATCATCCATTGTTCTGAGAATCCATTATATCATAAACAATGGATTTCCCACACATCCATGAAAATATCTGTTACTAGCAGAACCTGCCACGCTTTGTTGTGGCTCAAAATGTATCTATTATAAATTTATAACACTTCCCACATGGAGGAAATTTTCGAAAAATCCCTTCTTAGTGTACATTTTCTTGACGTACCCTATTAAAACACAATCAAAAATGCAAAAACCGCATCTAAAATAGTATAATAGAAGCCAAGTACTTCACGGTAAGCCTTAATCCTGTCCGTCTTCCCCCCCAGTGGGAGGAATTTTAACATGTATATTATATAAAAACATGTGCATATTCGAATGCAATGTTGTGTCAAAATTTCAAAGGAATTGGTATGAACAAATGAACATTACATTTTTATTTATATAGATAGATAGAAGATTATCTGGGTTCATTTTTAGTTCATCCTCACAGAAAAGCAAACTTAGGTCCTCGTACTCGCAGAGTTAGCGCCATCTGTTGGACATAAAAGCTTGCCTAGATGATATATTTTAATTTATATGAATGTTTAACAGAATAATATACAGCCTATGTCTACCCTGAAGTTCCATTCTAAATATTGGTGAAAGAATTTTTGAAATCGGATGAGTAGTTTCAGAGATTACCTCCTACATCCAAACTTACAAATTTTACCTCTTTATAATATTAGGTATAAATTTCTAAAAAATTCTGTTTTTAACTCCCTGCAAATAAGAAACACCTGTACTTGAAATTATTCAGTCTCTTGAGATCTCTATCCTCTATTCTATAGAAACATGTATGCTGACATTATGCCATATACAGCATATGTACTGTACAACAAAGCTGACAAAAACTGTATGTATTGTAAGCACAAAAACAGGAAAAGTACAGTACAAATGATCATTAGTGCTTTATTTGATTTCACAGTTTATTAAAAAACTTGTCTGTCTTGGTTTATTTTGATGCTGTTTTTTTCCCATTGAGTACAACAACTAGAAGTAGCTTCTTACCACTAATCAATATACTACAGGATGTGGGGTTCCAAAAACAGGTTGATGTTAAAGATTTATTACAGTAATTTGGTAAAACAAAACTAGAAAAATCGTCCATTGTTAAAAACCGATCAAAGATCGAATTAGTTGTTCTAGTCACATGAAATCACGACGAGAGAAAAAAAACACTATTGATGTAAACAGAACGCAATAATTATAAATGATTAATAATTGTAAATGAACGACCTCCAGTATAGATGGACCTTTGACAAGTCGCTCATATGCAAATAATTAGAAAATAGAAATTTTGAAAAGTGGGAAAGGTTAATGACGAAAAGGGACACCACATCGGGTTGTTAAATTTCAAAAACGTCACAGACTAGACAACAATGGTGGAAAATATGAGAGCAAATTTCAAAGTTTCATCAACATTTTTGCATCCAGAGTAATGGATAGTGTCAAGTAGATTCTTCGAAGCGGATCTATCTGGTAACTCGAATAGGAACCGTCTTTCGCTTAGAGACAGATGAGAGACCAATCAGGGAGCGAGAAAAAAGGGATGTGGCCAATCAGAAGAAAACAAAACAAAGAACGGAGATTGATATAATCCCTGATCTTCAAGGACAGACTTACTTTCTGAAAACTGTGCACCTGCACACGGTTAGTCAATGTGCAAAAGCAGTTTTCCGTCTGTTGTGCCCAACTGATAACCTGTGACGACGGACTCAGACTGCCGACACCGACTGACGAATCTCCACACCTGCCGTTGCCCCGGGCCTTCCTTCGAGCAACATTAGAAACACCATCGACAATTCGAACCTCCAATTGTATAAAGAACATTTTTGTGTCATAGTGTAAGTTATTTTGTTTAAAATAAACGGGTTTTTGTCATCCGTGTCTCCTCCGCCACACCCACACACGAACAACCCTAGATCATCCTGATGTGGGATTAACGATTCCCCCTGGAAGTCAGCGAACTTACAAGGAGGGCAAGGACCACATGGCTACAGAGTTAGCAATATGAACCATGGTGATTATATGTGTATTTTGCTCTGCATTTAATGTATTTTTTAAAATTTACTGCCCAGAAATACCAAAATATTAATTAAACATTGAAAGAACATGATGTTTGCTGTAGTTGGGACTATAAAAAATCTGTTGTTCTGAGTTATGGATCTGCTAAAAAGAGGTAAAATTACATTGATTTGATGGGCCCCAAGGAAAAATCCATTAAAATGAGATTCTACTGTAATTTCCATGTTGATTCTACTGGCCTTGTAAATTTCCAACATTTCAAAATACTTAACTTGCAGAGGATCTCATGCATGGTGAATAATTTGAGCATTGCTGATGTATTCTTACACATTCTCATCTATCATGGGTGATAGTATTATGTTATGTTAGGTAGCTGCCTTTGTTTGCCTTTTGTTAATTATGTTGAGATGTTTCTTGTAAATGTTTTAATGGATGCATTATTGTTCCAACATACTGAAGATGTCTGCCTTCTCTATTGTCCTGAAGAGGTATGGGTTATACTCGTGGAAGGCACATCTTATTGTGAGGGTCTTCGGAATTTCTAAGAAGGGTATAGATAGTGGATTTCCTTCTGCAATTTAGGGAAAGTTGTCTCTTGCTGTTTCATGAAAAATACTCATCATGGTTTTGTCGTATCTTATAGTTTTGTATTTGTGATCCACTGTTCCCATTTTTTGGTCTTGCTCCACATATTTGTTTGTTAAACTTTTGATTATACTGGGTGAATAACCAATATGAATGATGATTGTATTAAGTTAGATTAAGGAACAAGAAAACTAGGGAAAAAATTGTTTTCAGCAAAAATAAAAAAAGTTACTTTAAATTAAAAACATTCTCTTGAAAAATTTAAATAACAAACCTGTATATATATATATATATATATTAAAAGCAAAATGTTCTATTCCCACTGAAACTGAAACCAACACTTTACAAAGAAGCAGCATGTAAGTAGGTAATACCGTGGTTGTCTGTGGGGTCTATAATTCGTTCCTTAAAAGAACTACCTGTTAACCTCCTCTGTGGATTCTACATGAATTTATGGAAAGAGTTAATTAACAAAGATTTTGTGTTCCATCAGAAATTCTGTTTAACATGTGAAGAAGTCAGGGCACTTCGAAAACGTTAGTGGCAAACTTTCTCTTTTGATTTTTTCGTCACACACTGGTCATTGGTTCATAGGGTACGTTTTTTAATTAACAAAGGAGAAGGAAGGTCTTTGCATACAGATAGGAGACACAAAAATACTTTACTTTTGGCTCAGACTTGGAATTTGAAGAGACAGCTGTTCATTTGCTCCCATAACAACTATTCTTTAAGTTTGATTTTTGAATAATAACCTTTGGTTATATACAGATTTAGTTATAGTTTATATTATTTTTTAATGGTTTTTATCTGTACATGTATGGTATTAAAAGTATCATCATTCACAAATAACATAAATTTAAAAATTAATTTGATTTACAATTGAAAATCTCNAACTAAATTTTGGACATAACAACTCACATTTTAGCAGTAATTTTAAGGTATTGCATCAACGTTTAAAGTTATATCATGAACTACAGTTGGAAATTAATGGTAAGTTTTATAAAACCAGAAATTTACCGAATAAAATTAATTTCAAACTTGTAAAGTATAAAATTACTTCCAATTACCAATTAAGGCTATTTTCTTCAGCCTTCGGGCTATTTTCGCTGTAGAATTGAGCGTACCATTTTCTAAATTTGGCAATTGTTTTGTCTTCTGACACGAAACAGGGATTCTTCCAATACATTTTGTAGTTCCATATGCGAACGTCACGCTCGATCTATTAAAATAAACATTTTTTGTTAAATATTAACACACGCATTTCATTTATATTTTGCAGTCTCAGCCATTCAAATATAAAAATCTCACCATATTAGATTCAAAATATAAAGGAATATAACCAAATATGGATGAAAATCGAGAAGGAGTGTAACAATGGTGAATGAATTTCTGTCGAAAAGGACCTTCGGGTATAATGCCACAAACAGCCATTCCATTTCCAAGTGAACTTTTGAAATAAAATTGCATTATTGCTGGGCCAATCTGAAAAATTAAAAATATTTCATAACAATACAAAACTAATTAATTCTTTGCAATTACTTATTTATAAATGCATTTAAATTTTATCGTGTTTACCTTTAAGGAAGCAAAGAAATAGTTGAGTGAAAAACATTCTTTCATCTACATTAATTTCAACTGTTTATTAATACTAATAAGCAGTAGAGGAGCTAATAATATAATTATGCTAAGCTTCTCCCAATATGTCAAACTATCACAAAATTAAAAAATTTAGCAACGAGTTACTTAACTTTCCCGGCAACACTTGGTGGCGCATCCATTATGACATTTTATTATTAAAAACATTTTATATTTTTAACTATTATAAAATGGCAGAAAGTTTACTTTCAGGGTAGAACGGGTTTTATAAAAAAAAACTGTAAATGCTAATAACGAGTAAAATCGTCAGTAAGTCCGACCCTTCTGAAGATACACATGATTTTATTTATATCCTCACCCTCTCCACCTTTAACTCCCTTGGTACCCGCCAATTTTTAATGTTAATGTAATCAAACATGAAAAATAATTAAAACTGAAAAAAACGAAAGAAATGGGTTAATTTTGAAGAAAAAGCTTCAAACTTTATTTTCCATTGTCTGGGCTTTCTGCGAAATTTGACACCGATGAGTCATTGTGTTTACAGCTGGGTGACCTTGAGAACAGCTGGTGTTGGCTTTCGGGACCTTCTCAGCAGAAGAAGAATTTAAAGTAGGGTGAATACTAACTGGCCGTATATTTTTAAATATTTTTTAAAAAATTACATTTTTTATTGCGATTTCCGACCCCCAACTTAATTAAACGTATATATAATAAAATCTATTAATTAAAAAAAATAAAAAAACTATTGGAGGTCGTTTTTGACATCAGGAACTAGCTTTAAATAACTTTACCGAAGTAAAATCCGTGCAGTACAACTTTAGAACGATGAATTAAATTTGATAAAAAAAATCGCATTAAAAACAATTAAGCGTTAATCGTGCGTCATTAAAGGTAGATTAAAATCGCGATAAAATTTTTTCGCGCGGGAAAACATTTTTTAAAAAAATTTGGAGACTTAAAAGACATCCAAAAATCCAAATAAAAAATTTTTTTTCAGAAGGTCCAAACGCCCGAGTTTTATGTAACGCTATAGAACTTGCCCGAGTTATCGCAGGATAAGTCCTTAAGGTGTAATTAATCACCAAAATTTAATAGCATCGATCCCCCTAATAAAATTTGTAGCCTCCATCGACTTCACTTCAAAATTTCAGAAATTTTCGATAAAAAGCATAACCGTTGCTAAACTTCAAAGAGGATGAACAAAATTCTGCCTTAAACACACACACACACACACATACACACACACACACACAGTAATATCCATATATACAGAAAACACTCCGGTATTTATTTGTATTCTCGATGTTTCAAGGTTCCTCGAGTCTAGAAATGTAAAAATCTGGGGGGGGGCGTCATTTTTTGATCGATTACCGTACTTTCCCTCTGTTATGTATAACAACAGGGAAAGTAAAAAAATTAGAATTGTAACTATTGAATAAACTGTGAAACTCGGAAATCCTGAAATTAATTTTTCTGCCAATGAAATTGGGGCATGCCAAACGCAAGACCCATCGATAGCGTCTTGTTTGCAATTAGATCTCACGCATACACGACCAATGGGAAAGTGCCAATGAGCAACATTCGATAGCAGAGAATAATAACACTTTCATCTCAAATATTCCCTTTAATTGGTTGTTTATATCACTTAATGATTACTCCATGATCGTTACTTTTTTTGAAAAAAGAAAACACAAAATTTAATATCAATAAAGGCAATTAATTACCTTACCATTAAAAATTTTGTTAATTACCTTATGGTTTTTTGTAACATGATCATCAAACTCATCTGATAATTAATCCATTTTGTAACATTATAATTTCAATACATCACTTTGCTGTTGCTATTCTGTTTTCTGCATTTATTTTTAAGTCTACTGCTGTATAATGATACACGAAACATATTAAGCAAAGTAAAATGCAACAAATATTGAAACAAACAAAACAAAACTTAGAACAGGGGTGTCCAACCTTTTTGTTTCTCTAGGCCGCATTGGAAGAAGTGGAGGAGTTTTGGGCCACAAGTACAGTGGGTGATCGGTTAACGAACATAATCCGTTTCAAGACTTTGTTCGCTATCCGAATTGTCCGTTAACCGATTATCGATTTACCATAAGTTTTAATGGGAATTTAATTAATCCGTTCTGAAGATCCCCAAAAATAAAAATATATATATACTTTCTTACTACGTTTACTTAAATGTAATAATAAAAATACATACATACACAGTCTTGCATTTTTATTAGTCATGTTTTTCCGTTTGAAAAAGTTAAAGAATCTGTCTAATATCGATTGCTTTTCTCTCTTCTTCAGGATCTTTCATAAGTAATTAATAGCATTGCAATTGTAGAAATCCCCAAGCCTCAACCTGGTTTCGATGCCATTCTAAGATCGTGTTCTGACATCCTCCCACTTCTTCAAAGGATCTTTAACAGATATCGGCATTAATCCTCTTTTTCAGAAGAAAACATATCTCGCCGAGTTTCTTGATGTTCTTCATTCGAGAGTTCTCGGCGTTCTTCTGTTGTCAGATCCGTTTCGGGTTCCATTATGAACTCTTCGATGTTCTTTATTTCTCAGTTGTGATTTTTGTTACTCTTTTAGCTGCTTGAGTCTTCTTGATTATACATTATTTTTCTTAAATAAGATTGAACTGCGGCCTACTGTAGACCTGTTCACACCATACTGCCCAGCAACATTAGGCATCTTCTGCCCACTCTCTACTTTTGCAGAAAAGAAAAGAAAAATAGATGCAAAACTTAACGTGTGCCTACCCGACAGTCTCGCGAATACATAACAGAATTGTTTTGTCAGAAAAATAAAAGACTGGAATTACAAGGGAGAGTTTCAAAGTTCGGAGGAATACTATTCGATCGTTATATACCGGCTTGAGCGTCGATATCGACGCTGTCGATGTCGACGTCTCCCACACCGAAAAGTTTCGAATTGTTGCCCGAAGACAAGGGAAGACCAAACGGTATTCATTATTTTACGTGGCTTCTTCTTGTGTTTGTTCTGTGGGGTGTTCGTTATCCGAACGTAAAAATCTTTCGCGAAAGTGTTCGTTATCCGATTTGTTCGTTAACCGATCACCCACTGTACATATAATACAGGCTATACTTGTGGCCCAATATACAAGTATATTTAAGGATTAACATGTCTAGATTATAATAATAAGTATTAAAACTTTATCACCTAAAAGCATGTTTTAAAAAATTACTTCTACAGACACTTTCAATTTTTACGTAGAAATAGATCATCATCATCATCATCAACCGTTATCAATCTATTTGCAAAATGAAGGTCTCCCCAAGCCTCTTCCACAATCTTTTGTTTTGAGCACTTCGCTTCCATGTTGTGCCAAGATGCCTCTTGATCTCATCAACCCACCGAGGGTGAGAACTTTTTCTTGGTCGTTTTCGATCTCTGGTATCCAATCAAGAACTTCAGATGTCCAGCGATGGTCAGTTCTTCTTGCAATATGTCCAGTCCACTGCCACTTGAGGAATTTTACACTAGCGATGATATCGGTAACTCCTGTCATTTTCCTGATTCATATTATACGTTTCTGATCGCTCCTTGTTATGCCAAGCATACACCTTTCTATGTTCCTTTGGGTAGTCTGTAGTCTTTGGATCTCTGATTTTCTGAGTCCAAGTTTCTAATCCATAAGTGAGAACTGGCAAGACACACTGATCAAAAACCTTGCGTTTCAGGCACAGGGGCATGTGTTGATTTTTCAAGACTATACTATTCCTACCAAAAGCATTCCAGCCAAGTTTTACACGTCTGTTTATTTCCTCCTTGATGTTGCCATCCATTAATATTTTTTGTCCCAGGTAAATGTAAGAATTTACTAGTAGTGTTTCTTCACATACGAAACTGTTGTACATAATTTTCGTCTTGTTCAAGTTCATCTTTAAACCAACTTCTTTACTTTTGTTTGCAAGTACTTGAACCATGTCCTGGAGCTCTGAAGGGCTATCTGTAATGATGGTTACGTCGTCAGCAAATTGAAAATGGGTCAGATGGTCTCCATTTGGGGCAAGGGGCATGAAGGGGCAAGCGCAAAAGTTTGCTTGGTTCAAGATACCAACGATATTAAAAGGTGATACTATCTCCCCAAAACGTTTTACAAATGTATTAGAAAGTGTTTTTCAATCAATGAACTGGGAGAATAAAGGTGTACTGATAAATGGAGACTTAGAAATAGATAAATTCATTTATTATAAAAGAGACAAACGAAAATTTATTTGAAAAACCAAATATTTGTTTTATTTAAGTCTCTAATTAATAAAAAGCAATGAAACACCATTTTAAAGTGCATTTTTATTCAACTAATATATTTATAAATAATATGTAGCCACATTTGGCGCAATGTAGCCAAATCTTGCAATGCTGGAAGAAATACTAAATGAAGCTGGAGTTGTGACTTAAAGGATTATAGAGCCAAATGCGGGGAAAGGAGAGAAAGGACAAAAGATAAAGAAGTGAGGAAGGTTGGAAAATTAAGAGTTAATATTTGCATAACAGAAGATCTATTTAACCTTTCTCACTACTTTTTATCTTTTGTCCTTTCTCTCCTTTCCCTCCTTTCCCCAAGTTTGGGTCTATAATCCTTTGAGTCACAACTCCAGCTTTATTTAGTAATCCTTCCTCATTCACACATTTTCAAGTATTTGAAAATATTTTCTTTCCACTCAAAAATAAAATATGAATAAAGGTTTACGGCTTTGTGAAACTTCTTTTTTGAGTTTATGCCTTGAATTAAATAAATAAATTTTTTTTTTTTTAAATCTTCAGTTTTGTTTACACGTTTATTGGGCCGCGGGTTGGACATCCCTGACTTAGAATATTCTAATGTAAAATGCGACAATATTTTGCTTTGAATTTATTAAAATAATTTGTTTAATTTGTCAAATTCTTATACAACATTTTTTGCAATAAATCATATTCATGAAAACATTTCACTGTTACTAGATGATGTAATAATCCAAAGATCACCTAAATATGACTATAATGAAATAATTAATACAAATAAATTTGGTACTAGAGGCATGCATTAGGCGCCATCTCTTATCTAAATTAATAATTATAATTTTAATAATTTAATAAATAATTTAGAACCTTCTGGAAGAAAATAACTGACCCGGGGCGGGGCTTGAAACTGCAGCCTCAGCTTGCCGTGCGGTGCGCTACCAATTTCACCACCCGGACCCCATGAGGCTTTTAGATTTGTATTATATTACACAACACTTCATTACTCAATATCAATTATTTGTATAAATTGTGGATTAATTCTTTCAATCTTATAAGCATAAATAAAAGCAATATTAAAAAAGTTTTAAAGCCCATAGTTATTTGCGCAATCTGTTTACTAAATCCTACAGAATAATGTAAAATTAATCATATATATTTTTCTATTAATGACTTACCTGTTGAATTTCAAGTTCTAATTGTAGTATAGATATTCCAAACAATTTAATAGTAGCATTTCCTTTATATTTGACACAGTGAAAATTTGGTTCACGGTCTGGACAGTAGTACATCTTCACTTTACCCTGAATAAATTTCCACGAATTTTCTGGATGCAGAATAATCCCGGATGCTGTACCAAATTTGTGAACACACTCCAAATGAGGAAAATCTGCTAAATTTTCCATAATTTCCTGCAGTACATAAATAAAGTCATAAATAACTCATTTCTCTCTTTGAAGTCGTGATAATTGTAGATACCTGAATATGGCAATTAATAACATGTTCACTACGACCCTTGTAATGTGATAATCCCTTCTGTATTTCTGGTATAACAGGTGGTTTCCACACAGGATGTTGACCTTCTGCATGATGCCACACGTAAATAAATCCATTTTGTTCGATTGTTTCCCAACTTTTTATTTTAGCCACTTCTGGAACTACAGGAGAGTTCATTTTAATATTAATCCAGGAGCGAAATATATATTTTCAGCATTGCAAGAGTATAGGCATATTATGCATTGGTTCCACTGCAACGTTTATAGTAAAATTTGTTCAAAAAGACACATTTATAAGTCGTAGTTTTGCGACAATAGAGAAGTTGCGGCCCAAGTTCAAACGTTACTTGTACACGGCAAGCAGAAGCACACGGTTTACGTTTTAACTCAAAGAAAAAATCGTTGCTGCGCACGTTCACATCATCACGTAATTCAGTGAATGTCACGCATCGACTCTCGAAAAATTTGTTGAAAATATGGCGGATACATTTAACATAGAAGGTTACCAGCGAAAATAAATAAACAAATTAAACTATTTTAAAGTATTTATAAGATGTTTAATAACACTAAATAATTATTTTTAATTAGTGTGGTGTCTCCTGCCGTACGATCGGACGATAGGACTACCTCATACTTTTGTGGAGGGTGTAGTGGCTTATGTAAATTCGAAAGAAGCTCGGAAAATTAATTTTTAGAAAATTTACAAACGTATTACGCTGTTGATGATAGAAGATGCCGTGGAAGAACAAACCTACTTTCTGATAAGCTATAATGAATATGTAAATTCTATAGGCACGTCACATCACTTGCTAAAAAATTGAATAATTAAGTAATTTCTGGATGAAAATCGTCTGTTTCTTTATAATGTTATTCGTAAATGCTTAAATAATCATTATTTTAATAAAGTAGGTCATAATTTTAACCCCAAATACAAAAAATAAAAAAGTTTAAATCGATCTTCTACTCGCCACGCTAGACGAAGCGAACACCATTATCGACCGTCTAGAATTGCCGGATGGCAGCGCTCGACCGTCCGCCGTTCACGTTTTGGGCTGAATACGACGGCCGCGACTTCTCTAATATATAAAATTTTTAACTTGTGTCGAACGCAAGAGTAACGGAAGAAAATTATTATAACATGTAGCATAACGTAGAAAGAATCTCTGATTCTTTCTATGTTATGCTACATGTTAATGAAATGCTGTACGTTATGCTACATGTTAATGAAATACTGTATGGGTATTGAGATCGGCAAGTTCCCCGATCTCAATACCCATACAGTATTTATCTTGGAAACATCATGCAGTGTGCTGGATTCATGTTTTACCCAATAGCTCCTTGTGATGTTGACGAGCTGCACCTACATTAATGCATTTAGGTAAACCTGCAGGAAAACATCAGTAAAGACAAGACAGGGGACATTAGTGGTCTTAGAACAGGACTGCATTGTTTAATACATTTTTTTCAAAGATATCAGCCATTAATAATAAACAACGCATTTTTGCCCACGACTATAAATTAGACAGAATTAGATAACCTAATAAATAGGGTATAACAATTTGCAGGGCTTATCACACCAAGGCCGACAGAAAGAAGGACCAGAACTTTTATAAAAAAGGGTGGTCTTTAATAATCACATTTCAAATTTAGGTAGCCTAAGTATGCATTTCGGGTACAAGGACCCCTCATCAGCTTACAAACACATGGTAACAACGTAACAAATACAACACCAATAACCAGCCAATACAACGGGATAACCAACATGTATTGGTCGGTGTTTATGATACTATACTCAGAGACGGGTAATTTATTTAACTCCTTTTTTTATCGCTATTTCAAGGTTATATAGCAAATATTTTCGAATATCTATCAAAGGACGATAAGTAACAGGATTTTTGTGTGTTTTTACTTTAAAACTTATTTTCGGAATTCTATTGCGAAAACATTTAATATTTTTAGTATAGTATCACAAACACCGACTAATTCTTAAAAAACATGAAAGCCATTGTTATGAAGGAAAACTATAGAATGGCATCACTAAATGTATCCCTGAATATGTATTTCTCAATAAACTTAGAATTAATTTTAAATTCACTGTCCTATGTGAAGAGCCCAGATTGACTTAACCAATTAGTTAAATTAGTGTTAAATAATAACTTTTCTGAATTTCAAGGTAAATATTACCGCCAATCGGAAGGTATTCCAATGGGATCCTGCATATGTCCTAGAATGGCAGAGTTGTATATGATCACAATTGATAAAGAAATCAACAAAACCCGAAGCATAATAAGTTATGAAAGATATGTAGAAGACTGTTTCATCGTCTACGATAAAAGCATACTAGATATTGACTCTTTCGTTTGTGAAATTAATTTAATAAATAAAAATGTTCAATTCCAATGTGAAAAAGAAGTACCGTATTTTGACGAGTATAAGTCGCTGTCAAGTATAAGACGCACCCCTATTTTGAGACAAAAAATTTAGAAAAAAAACTGTTTTAATAGGATTGTCTAAAGATGCATTTTATTTGTTTTTTTATTCAAGAATATGACAGATGGATGAATCGATACCTTTATTAAACTGAAATAATCGTCATTTCTTAATGTAAACTCAGAGGTCACGTGATGACAGTTGACAGAACATGGCGGCGATGACTCGTGTGTCGCTACTCTGATAATCTACATACTATAGTCATTCGGTTGAGGGACCATCTGCTTAACGGACCACTGCACAGGTTGGTTACTAGAGTGGATCACTACTGTAGGTAAATTTCACTGTAAAAATGGTTACCTGTCGAGTATAAGACGCACCATAATTTTGAGCCCCAAAAAGTAGTAAAAAAGTGCGACTTATACTCGTCAAAATACGGTAGATAATAGACTGAATTACTTAGAACTTACTATTGTTATATTAAATGGTAAATTATTATTTAAAAAGTGTGTGAAAGACTGTGCTACCGGTAAATTAGATTAGATTGCAGTTGTTCACATAAAAAAAAAATACATAGGAAAACTGGAAGAAAATTAAAGACAAGGATTAAAGAACATATATATGCCATTAAAATAATTTGATATCATCATCAGTGGCACAACATTGCAACACTGAAGGTTGTGAAATTTTAAAAGATAGTATCAAGTGTGTTATGACAGAAAACAATCAACTAAAAAGAATACTACAGGAACACCTAGAAATTTTGAAAATACAGGAAGACATCAGAATTAATAACAACGTGGGACTGAAGCTACATGAGGGGTGGATTGACATCGTTTTCACTTAACCTTGAAACAGATGCTGAACAGATGTGGGAGTATATCGCTTTGTGGGAGAGATGTGGGAGTCACATCGCTTTGTAAAAATGCATTGTGAAAGAGCAGTTGACTTCACAAACTCTTATAGATCAGATGTATTTTGTTTGTGTTAAAATCTGGAGACCAATTGGTTTTAATAAGAGTAAGTTCATTGTTAGCTTCCTTACCTTTTTTCGTGTGTTTTAATATACTTAACAATATTTATTATTAATAGTGGAACTGTCTACCAGAATTTGGAAAATGTAGGAGAGACTAAGACATTTACTGGTCCAAGATAATATGTTATACCACATTGTCATTGTATTGAAATTTATACTTGATATTTTAGTTTTTACTGTATGGGTTACATTGAGAAATTGTAAATGCAGTGCACTGCATATGTTGGTTGTATTGGCTGGTTATTGGTGTTGTATTTGTTACGTTGTTACCATGTGTTTGTAAGCTGATGAGGGGTCCTTGTACCCGAAATGCATACTTACCTAAATTTGAAATGTGATTATTAAAGACCAACCCTTTTTTTATAAAAGTTCTGGTCCTTCTTTCTGTCGGCCTTGGTGTGATAAGCCATGCAAATTGTTATACTCTATTTATTATTAAATTGTTATCTATTTCTGTCCAATATCAGCCATTAATACGCGGCAATACTACTGTTAGCAATAATGCCACAAAAGCAAGTCACGTAACCATTACTCCGATGTCATGTACAGGATACAGGATAAATATAACGGCCACTATTTGATGAATACGGAATGAAAAAACTGTTCACTCAGATGCCATACCAGTCGTTTTAAGTAAATTGCACATATTTTTGTGTATTTTGAGTAAAAGTGAGAAATTTGTCCGGTGGTGCACATGAAGTTAGTTCTGTAGTTTTGAGAAAAGTGTTTAGCTAATTCATACAACATATTCAATCCGTTATTGGCACGACCTGGACTAAACATATAATCAATCAATAATGTTCCAGAGTTCAGTCACGATGCATCCAACCCTGCATGTCGTCCGATTTGCAAATAGCAGTTGAAAGTGTGTGTTATAACAACGTAAAATTTCCTATATTTGTGTACGTTTTAGTCTTGTATGTATTCTTAATGTGTGTGCATAAGCGTAGATATATGTCGATAGTTCAATGTTATGAAGACCAGGAAGATCCGTTTTAGAACCGTTGTATATATAGTATTTAGAACCGTTGTATATATAGTATTATTTTGTTGCAAGAAGAAAACGCTTGCTGATTCTACATGCTGCTTGTGCGTTTCTTCTTTCCGCATGAAGACCAGTCATTTCGCAATGTTCTCAATGATCATAAGACATAGATGTTGCTTCTTTAACAGTGATGCCCACAATGTGTGCTGCAACATTATTTGTTGTGACCGAAGGTTAGTCTGCATCTTGTTACATTTGGAAAATAACTGCAAAACTACAAAATGATTTGTACATAGCTTGTTTTTTTAATAATTTATTTATTTAACTGTAAACATTGTAGTGAATCTATTGCGTCATATGCATATACACATGCAATGCTATAATTCTGTCTTTGCTTGGATGACTGTTAATTAATATGTAAATAAATCACATTGTTATACGAAATATATATTTTTAGTAACTCTCACCTTTTTCGGCATAAGGTATTTTCACGCAAGAACCATCCTGTCCAGCAAATCGCCATCCGTGAAAAGGACAATCGATGCAATCCTCGTGAACTTTGCCATCAGTTCCTAAATGAGCGCCCAAATGAGGACAATAAGCATCTAAAACATAGCATTTACCTGTTTTTCCACGAAATATAACAAATTCTTGACCTGTAAAGGTAAATTAAAATTATTTGTAATCTGATAATTTTTCAAATTAATTAAAATTTTTATCAGTAAATTTACATTATGTAAATGAAGTTAGTGTATAATTTGAATTAATGTTTTTTAAATTATTATTTAAAAAATTCAATTATTAACCTGTCTGTTTAGAAATGTATTTGGAAATATGTAGTAGGTTATTGTTAAATAGACTGCAGCTTTAAAATTTAGGAACAGGCATTATTTCTTATTTTCACTAAGACCGATCATTATTTGTCCATAAAATATTAAATTGAGCACTTAAATAATACTCAATTTTCAATTTAGTTCCAATTCTGCTAAATTTTGTCTCCCAGATTAAAAGGGAGTCGGCACTTACATTAACATACTTCTAGGTGATAATGCCCTACATTCTGTTTCCAAAATATTGATTTAATTTCTATACATCAATTAACTTTTTGTCTTATAGTAGCTAGTTGGGCATTGGCTTGTAGGCCAGGGGTCGGCAACCTGCGGCTCTCTTAATGAATAATTGAACCTCTTCTTAAATTAGTGAATAATATTCATACAACAAAATAAAATTTTAAATTTATGTAAAAGAAAAAGGTAACTCGTAAACGCCACTAATATTTTTTAAAAGACATTTCAATTTTACTAATCGCATATCATTTCACTGTCAGAGTAATTACAAAACTTAATAATAATAATAATAATAATTGAATATCGCTTTGAGAAAAACAAGTCAAATTAACCTAACAAAGATAGAATTTAGCGCTTTAGCAGATTGCGCTTATTGTCATATTGCAGTGGCGTGCCATGACATTTGATGATAGGGAAGCTGTGTTTCTGTAAGAAGCCGACTTCCAGGGGCGATCAGTTAATTCTTTAAATGTATTTTTAATACATTATTTATCTGACGTAATCAATAAATAGTTGGACTTCGAACTCACATTTGAGTTATAAATAAACACTTGGCTTTATTTCCATCATTTTTACATACGTGATAACAGCACGTTTCGGGCATAAAGCTCCTATAATTACGACTATTGTAACACTGATAATAAATAATTGAATTGCAGTGTATTTTATTACAGCACCTTTAAGCAAAGCTCAAATAAACATTTTAACAACAACAACAACAAAAGTTTCAGGCTCAATTTTCAAAAATGTATATTTCATAATTCAAGTTGCTGACTTGCGGCTCCGTAAGTATTATTTTGGTAAATATAATTCTTAAAATGGGCTCTTTACGAAAAAAGCTTGCCGACCCCTGTTCTAGGCTATATCATCCCGTGGTAAAATGTGACATAATTGTCATGTAATAGTAGTCGCATGCGTTTATGATGGTCGTTTGTTGTTTATTTTATTAAGTTATGGCAACGTAACACTTGGGCGATCTGTCTAGGGGAATGCCTTTTTTTGGGAGGTCTTTGCCGTCTTTTTAAGGGTAACTGGCCCCCTATTCAGGCGTTAAGACGTGAAGAAAACCCGGAAAACTCCACGTGAGTAGCCCGTCCTGGCGAGGCGCGAACCCACGACCGAACTCTCAGTGTTTAGGGAACGGAACAGCTTGGCTACTGGTGGGCTTTCAATTAATTTCTGCCTACTTACTTGCCTACATTAGGGGCCATTTGTAGCCAAAACAATTTTAAAAATTAAGAAATCAAATAAATGTCATACAAACAAATATAACTAAAGTATATTATACAGTATTATATTTACTTACTGTGATGATGTTATAAGGCTTCTATTACACACTATATCAGGAATGGGCAAATGCGGCTCTTTTTGAGTTACATGCTGAAAGTGTTAATTTCTGCTTTTCATTATTTCTTTTACAATTTTATTTCCACAATTTTGTGAAAATATGTTTATTAAAAAAATTCAATATTTGTTTTATATTATATTTATATTATATAATAAAATCGCGATACAGAACTGCGGTACAGAATAAAAAAAGCACAGAACTGCATTTTGCAAAACCTACATTTCGGCTCCCACTGAACTCTTGCTTGCCCACCCCTGCACTATATCATTACTGCAACAGCTAGTACGTAGGTGTTCACCTCTGTCCAATGAAAATGTTACACTGTGAAAACTATACTGTATGTGTTTCGTTTTCTATACGTAACAGTAACAACTCTGGTATTTGTAAGTAGTACCTTAAAACTCTGGGCAATGCCAGGTGTAACAAGCTAATTTACTATAATTGACAAAAATATATAGACTATCTTGTTTTCATTTTTCTTAACACCTTCGTATCTTTTGTTCTATTAAATACACACTACAATTGGTGTATTGATAGTTGTATAGTGTATTGAATAAAAGACAAGTATATATTTTCGCATCTTTTAAGTAAAAGATTGGGACTGAAATGTTTGAATACTGCATTGGAAAATTTGAACATAATTACTCACATTTTTATTATATAATGTTAAATTTTTTGTAATTGCACAACAGAACGTATTTGCTCTCTACATAATTGCTTGTGTAACATAACAAAAGAATTTTCACAGGAAAGTACACTTAGTAATCTGAAAGATGTAACTTAACTTAATTTCTCTATTTTTATTCGTAAATCCATTTTTTAAATGATCCGAAAGTTATTTTCTTAACACGAAGTAAATTTCAATAAATATAATTTTGTATTTCATTATATTTCTTTTGATTATTTATAAATTAGTGCTCGTTTCCGATGTAATGGAATCGTAATAGTTTATTCTAATTCTCTTAGTGTTCTTTATATACACGATATTACTGTTATTTCGAAATTCTTTTTCGATGCAAGAATGGTATTATTGAATTCACTACAATTTGCATTATTTCAAGTACCTGGAACAAGTTAAATAGTTTTTATCATTACAGTAATTTTATCGCCGACCAGAAAAAATATTGTGTGAGACGTTAAATGCTTTTTTTTTTAAAACATATTATTTATAATTCTCTTGAGAATGAAAGATAAATTCGATTACTTTAATATATAAAAACGAAATTTTTCTATTTATATAAGAATAAAAACAATAAAATCATTATTTAATTGTGGTAAGAAGAATAAACGTGTGAGATTTTTGAAATGTTTAACATTATATCTATACAAATCTTTCAAACAATTAATTAATTCTTAGAAATAGCTTAGATTAATGTAATGTTTTCTATATTTTATATCTTACCTAGAGCAGTAACAGGCTTGCACTTCCCAACAGGTAGATCTCTGGATTCTAACAAAGGTATCCATCCATTTGGATATACGGGAGGATATTCATTTGTCTTTCTTAATCTATTTGTATTTTTTAATAACTGAATTCGTTTTCTATATAATTTTCTTCCATTTTTTTCATCGTCATAACCGATATCTGTCATATCCTGCATCGATAAATATTACCGTTGAAATGGAAACGATATTTTTAAATCAAATTCCTGTCTAATTCTACTTACAACGACTCTATTATAAGTTGATAACGAAAAATATATGACCAGAATAATAACAAACAATAAAAACAGTAGATAAGGTTTATTTATAATCATTGTACTGATGCATTGAAACATATCCAGAATCCAGGAATATTTCCATAATTCCTCTAATATACTGCCGTATACAAAACTGATCATATTTGATCATATTTGTATACAAAACTGATCATAATCTTGGATATGATTCTGAAATGAAAAATTCAATTACATTATTTAATATTTTAATAACTTTTACTAAATCTCATTAAGTATTATTATAGCCGATTATGTCATTTGGTCTATAACATTTATATAGGCCTAATTTGGCTTGACTGTTTCTAAAGTAGTGATTACTTTGATGAAGACATTTATTATGTCATTGTTTTATTACAAGCATTAGTGGCTAAATAAATATTGATTCATAAAATTATTAATTAATTATGGATTTTAAATAATGGAAGGAAAAGAATTTTTAGCGAATAGAGGCGTATAATATAGAAGATATATTATATAAAACAATAATTATTCAATATTTTAATATACAGTAAAAAATGTAAAAGCTGGTATCACATTATAGTGAATTTTTTAAATGTTATCGCCGTGTCTGCTTCAGATAGGTCTTACTATATCATACCTGTAAAGATCACTTGTGTTAAATTGTTACAAACGTTGTTAGATTGATTGGCTGACCCATGGAAGAAATTAACCATCAAGCATCTATTTTCCAACCAAATAACAAAATCCATCTCCGTCTTGTTCAATAACTCTTGTTTTGCCAGGAAAATTATGACACACACTGCTAGAATTTTTTTACTTTTCTGGATTTTAGTGGTCTTTTCTTTATCTTTCTGCCCTGTGAGCACTAAGAGGGCATCTTTTAGAAAGACCATTATGGGTTCTGTCAGGCCCACAATGGGGCGGCCGGGTGGTGAGGGTCAGGGCCCGACATATTCGAACGGACCACCCCCGCGAAAAATTCTTGAGGATTTTTCGACTCTGTCCGGATTCGTTCCTGGGCCATGCAGAGCGGTAGGCTGCCACCTTGACCGCTCGGCCATCTGGCCGTCGTGGGCTTTGGTGGTCTGGAAAACGAGCACAATTGCAAAGAACTCGAATTCGACATGATTACAACACTTTCTCGTATTATAACAGCCTGGAAAGTATGTTGTCTAGGGAGTCATTTGACATGAAATTTTATTTTAAAAAATAAATTAATTATTATAAAAAAGCAAAATCTTAATTTTAAAAGTACAGACGAGTTTATAATAGAAGAGCTTAAAACTGGTAAAGTGAAATTTTCATAAAAATCCTTCCTTAGTTTCTATGAAAAAAATGCCTTCCCTGAGTGGCATAACATCTCACAGATGCTATTGTTTTTTTCTGAAATTGTAAAAAAGGCATTGCATTAAGAACTACGATTACATTTTAAACTTCAGCATTTTGTCTATTATCTAACAATGTAAAGTTGTTGTTGATTTAAAAAATTAATTCTTTATGTTTATTTTTTGTAATTTCTTTCAAAAACGGAAAAATAAAACATCAAAATTCAAGTGATTATATATTGTTGTAACTTACACTGGTTGACATATGTTTTGTGCAAAATATGAAAAGAAGGAGGCTGTTTTATAGTTTCCTGTGTGCTATTTCGCATATTAACTCATATGGCAAAATTACAGGAAATCGAGGGTTAACCAATTAGACTGTGTGGGGCTGACCGATTAATTAATTACTCATTATACAGTTATGAATTCATCCAGTAGTTATATTAAAACACTGTGTCTCCATGAAAATTAGTTATACAATGTTCTGCTTATTTCGTTGTGAATGTCATTCTTTGACACTGGTTCTATCATTTCGGAGCAGACTGTATTTGCAAAAACTCTAGTGATCGTATACTTGCTTCAAATTTAAAACTTGCAATCGGCACTTATACCCTACCTGGAGAACTTTGACTTCGAATATATCAGCCCATAGATAGAGCTTGGAAATTTCGGCTGAGTCACGACATCCGCCTTGACGAATAGTTCAAATATAAAAAAAAAATTCCATTTAATGGTCATGTGATTGCTTTAAACTTTGACCGTAGACAAAACACTTTCTGAAGAAGAGCTCCGCACACGCTTTGCTCAATAAAAATAAAATGGAAATTCAATTCCTGAACTTCAATAATAGAATATTAATTACAGTATACATTAAGTAAAATAATTACTGTACTTAAAACTCTTTATGATATCAAGGCTTTTTTAATATTCAGAAAATTACTGGAAAGTTTTGCTAGTTATGCTATTGTTTTATGAGAAAACAATAGCACTAGTTTACTTCAATAAACAAGACAAAGATTATACCAAATATATGGGCGTTACATAGTAAAGCAGCAATAATAAAGCTGGATAAGCAAGCCAATGATATAGTTCGTTTCAAATAAAATGTGCTATGTCATTGGCTTGCTTACCCAACTGTATTAAAATGCTTTACCAGGTAACGAGTTCTGTATAAGAAAGAATTTTAATTGTTTTATTTTGTATATTTAATATTCTGAATACAGGGTGCTTATAATTAAAGTTTCACTTTGAAATGGCCATAAAATGAAAACTACTGGACAGAATATTATCAAACTTGGTAATAGTGTACAGGACGACAATATTGCAGACAGCGCCATTTCCCGTTGGTGGTGAGTTTATGAACTTTTTTCGCGGGAAATAAAATCCCATGTCGTCCTGTACACTATTACCAAGTTTGAATTCTGTCCAGCAGTTTTCATTTTATGGCCATTTCAAAGTGGAACATTAATTAAAAACATTTTGTATTTTGTAAACATTAAGATTATATATTAATCATCGAGTAATTCAAATAATATTTAAGTTACATTTGTCAAAATAAAAATTTAGAAATATCTCTGACCTAGATCTAGAAATGGGAAAAGTTCAATGCTATATTTCAAAAACTTACACACAAGCAATTATACACGAATTTATTACTTAAAATGTAAAATAGTCTTTAATTAAATTGCATTCTTACTTAAATTATCTCTTACTAATGAATTACTATCAAAACAACTTGGAATAACAATCCTCATTCTTGAATTTTGATATTGTTATAGTATTACACACGTTTAACTCGAAATAGAAAAATAAATGTTACAAAATCATTTAAAATTTTTAAAATGTTATTTTTTATTCTAAATTTATCAAAAACATTTAAATTATTTACTGAAAAGCAATAATTTGTATTCCCGGCGATATTTACGAATTTTCTTAGATTTTATAATTTAAAAATATAACTAAAATAAATACTTGACTCTTTTACAAAGTAATTGTTCTCATACATTTTTCACATATTTTTATCGTGCAACAAAGCCGTTAGTTTGATATAAGATATAATATTCGCAGCTTTACTTAAAACATAAAATAAATAAATAGTCGAACGATTTACAACATATTCTTAAAAATAATTTATTATTAATCTTTTATTAGGAATAGAGTGGTGCCAGTCATCTATCTAACTCTTCAGAAAAATATGTTTGAATTGAAATACAGTAATAACTTGACTTTCGGTTTGCACCGGAAGTGCGTATATAGTTAATTCGGGCCTCATGCCCGAGCTTTACATATCTTGTCTGGTCTTTCATCTATCTAACACCGTTTTCTAGAAGAAAGAACAGACAGACAGGGTGAATTTATAGGTCTAAATTTTTTCAAATTGCAGCCCAATTAAAGACATTTTTTCAAATCTCTAGTAAAAAAGAAAGGGAATATCAACCAACTGAAATATTTCATTTTTACTTTCCATAGAGGAACTGCAGCAATCAGAATCTTACAAATAAAGACCGAGTAATTATATACTAATTTTATACTATAATATAGAAAACGATAATATAAGTTGAATAATGAGTAAAAATTATTTATGCCGTGCAACACGTTCATTTCGGATGATGCCCTGTATATTATGCATATGAAAATATTCTTACTTGATCTAATCCATTTACGAACGAATTGTCAATGAAGATTCAAGATTAGAATTGGAAGTTAGAACTTTGCAACTACTGTATCTGTTTTTGCCTGGGAAAAAATCAGATAAAGCGATTTTTCATGTCAATAAAAATTTAGTTTTCCTGAATGTAATTCTATACACATGTCAAGGATTAGATCAACGATAACCACGTCCTTCGTTATTTATTTTCTGTTGACATGTAGGCCTACTAGTCCAGCGGTCAGATTTGTTGTCCTGCATCCAAGGACAGAACATATTTCCATATCTTGATTAGCTCTTTCGACACTACCCTGGCTTTGTGTATGGCACCGCTTCCCATGGACGATCTTCACTGTTGGCCAAAACTTCTTCAACCTGATCACCACATTATTGGAAAATTCCCTACCATTGTCAGACTGTAATATAGATGGCGCTCCAAGCAACGAGAATATGTCCACTAGGTTATAGGCTACTTCTTCAGCTCTTTTTGACGTTAGAGACTTAAGAATCACAAATTTTGTGAGATGATCTTGGTACACGATAATAAATTTGTATTCTCTATCTGGCTGAGACTGAAAGTCAGTAAGATCTACCTGACAACGGGAATTAACTTCGAAAAAAATCATAAGTTTCACAATAATGCCCTTCCTTTTTAATACCTTTCTGTTTTTTTCTGGCAAGGTTCACAAAGGACTACTGTGAAGGACTACGTTTCGTTTAATTTATGAAAAATAGAGCTTATCATTCTGGGATGAAAAAAACACCATACGACGCTCTTTTTGGCTGCAAATTTAAAGTAGGGCTTACATCGTCTTTTCTACCAGAAGACGTTTTAAAAGACATAAATACACAGGACAGCTAGAAAAAGTAATAGAAAGCATCAAAACAATGGAAAAAGATGAAACTAATCAGATTATGCAAGAAAAAGAGTCTGTTTTAAAAAACATGAATGAGATTATAGTCGTTAGTGGATTAAACCAACATGATGAAGACATGCTTACCAAAGAGATTTCCGTTTCTGATATCTGTTGTGTGTTTAAAGGAAACGAGTGATGCACTTGCATGCAAAACATGTCAAAAAATTCATACCTTCTGTGGCCATGCTAGTAAAGATAATGAAATGAATATTTTGTGCACCTTTTGTTTCAAAACTGAAAATGCTATTGAAGGTCAAATAAATTCTGGAAATACAAGCCAAAAAAATGAAAATGAATTCGGAAAAAAAAATTTCCCACTGCTTCTTTGGGAACTACTGTGCGAGTTCCTATTCCTGAGGTCGACAAGAAGCGAGGTGATTCGCGCAATGTATTGGCAGTTGTACTGAGTGTGACAGAGGATGGTTTCTATCGACTTTAAACTTCTGAAGGAATTTTAAAGCAAGTATATGCAAGATCACAATTCACTTCATGCCCTAAGAACTTGCTTAGAATTGAAGATATTCTTGACCATGAAATTCCACTCCGATCAGTTGCAATTGCTCAGTCCAGTGGAAGCGGCCAAGGATTCGTCAAATGTATGTGTAAAACAAGTGCCAAAATATGAAATGTCTTTGCATGAAAAATGTAATGAAATGTAATTCAAAATGTCATTCAAGCCTACCATGTTGCAACAAGTAGGTTAATTTTAATTTCTTATTTTTTATATGGAAATTTTTTCCCTTAATAATAAAGGCATAAATTTTGTTTTGTACAACTTTCATTTTTCTTTACGTATTTTGAATAAATTTTGTTTTAATGGCACTCTCATTATTTTTTCAGAATAACATTTGTATTTTTGAGGAATATACGTCATTTATATAATAGCCTTATCAGGACCTTTTTCCATACTTTGCCTAAATAGCATTTGTCATTCTATGGAATGCCTAGGTATATACAATGCCTAGGTATATACAATGCCTAGGGAAAATATATAATAATTCTCATATTTCATACATTGCCTAAAAACGCCGGGCATTATATACAATGCCTAGTTATTCTATAGAATGCCGGCTTTTCATACTTTGCCGGTAACATATACATAACAAAAGGAAGTATGGAGCAAAAATCTTGATCTTGGAGTGTCAAATTTGACTCTCCGAGACTTTTGCAAATCTCCACGTTTTGAAACATCCTGAATCTAGAAAAGTAAAAAAAAAATAACCTGCAAAAAGTTTCGTGATATCTATGTATGTGTGTTGGAGTAAATTTTCATTAAAGTGCAACAATTCCCGAGATCCTACATAGTTAATATCGAACGCGTCAGCAGTCGGTGCTTGGAATGAATCTCCATGTCTAACCTGTTTTGTATCTAAGAGCTCTGACTCAAGTCTTTGTACCTCCTGTTTTAATTCATCAACATCAAAATCTATGGTACTTATAATATATCTGGGTCTCATTGTTAATTGGTCTATCATTTCTTCCTGAGTTGCAATAAATACTGCTGTTAGTTAAAACTTTTACGGATCTTTGGACAGGACTTGTCTCCAAATTGATGGAGATAAACCTGACAGAAATTGAATTAATAATTTCGTATCTAATTCTTTTTGTAAACAATTTTCGATAATTTGTCGATCTCTATCATTATCGGCAGTTGCAACAGGAGTCATCCCTAAAGCTAAGCTTTGCATTCTAACTGTTTGGACACCTGCATTTTTTTTTTGTTGTATGAATTCATAAAATTTTTGAGTTCAGACTGATTAAGGCTCTATCGAATCTATTTATAAGCAATCGCTTAAACTTCTCATAGTCTGTTGTTCCGCGAATTTTAAGTCTTCGATACGCAAATTCTCTAGCGATTCCCGTTAATTTGCACTTTGCGGCTCGCAAACGGTCTTCCGCATTCCAATTTTGCAACTCGCTAACTCTTTTATCTGCTCAAAAAGGTCCTGACCTTAGGACCTAGTTTACCATCATATGTAGGAAGCGTATTCCCTAATGGAGCAAACAACTTTGGTTCAAACATTCCTCATCCTGCATTCCCATCCTCACATCGCCGGTTGTCAGTAACATTTTAGTTTCTTTAAAATTGTAAAGAAAAAGTATATTATTTTTTTCAAGCTCACTGATCTCTGGAGCAATTTTAAACATCTCACTCCTGCCACCAGTTGCGGGGGCTCGGGGACCGTCAAAAGTTAGATTATGCGAGTTTAGGGTAGGCCCTGCCACCAAGTGTGTTCTGTCGGACACATCTCTGAGTTAGACAAAAAACAAGCAGATAGTTAAGGCGCGAGGGTAAGAGTCACTCCGAAGTTCAGGAATGAGCCTCTCAGGAGGATGAATGCAAAGTCAAGTACAAATAAAAAGTAAGTTAATTATAGAAAAACGACACTGATAAAATCCGTTTTAGGAAGTTGGCCTACTTCTATTTATAAAACGGTGGGGTACCTGGCAGAGGTATCCGAACTGAGCAACTCACAACATACCAGGAAAAGAGTTATCTCCTCTTCTTTCTTCACTTTCTTTCCGTTCTCTTCACCTATCGTCGTTTTTCTCCTTTACTCCGTTCTACACTCGGTCTTCCACTAGATCTTTCACTCAATCACTTTCTCCTTTTCTCACTGGGTCGCTCCGTTCTCCAAGTCCGACACTCTGTCCGTTACTAAATGGCTAAGTCGGCCGTCTCCTGTCCGGTCAGTCAGTCCCTTAAGTTCGTCATTTCGTTCTATTTTATTCTTCGTTTTTGAGCAATCATGCTTTTGTTCCGAGAGAAGTAGAAGTAATTTGTGAAAAGCATGATTGGTCATCCAGTAGTCCTCCTTCTCTCTTGAAGAATGATATGCGTCTATGTGATATCATTAGTCATCCAACATCATCGAAAAAGGAGGAAATGACGGTCATCCTCTTCGTCTTTTTTCTCCATGTTGTGAGATTTACAAAACGATTAATTGATAATTTTTTCTTTTCAATTTGTTTCTCCAAATTATTTTAAAATCATTATTACTAAAAATTTCGAAAGGGGGTACCTAAATCGGAAAAATAGGCGAAATTCCTTTAAAACGTTGGTTGGTAGACAAACAATCTCGTGTCGCGTTTACATACATCTTCCAGATGTCAATGCAACGGGCGTCCTGTCTGGTAGTTAATAATTGCTCTTTGCACAACCAGACAGAAAAAAATAAGGGATATAAAATACATGCAGAGTTAAAATTTTAAACTAATTGTTGAAAATACATTATTAACTAAAAGATTAAGATAAGTGATTAGAATTAAAATTATACAGATAATATAAATAACAATATAGCAATTCGTGATTTGCTATATTGTTATTTATATTATCTATTTTATGTAGCAATTCGAAATTGCTATATAAAAATTGAGTGAGGCCCACCATTTTCTCCCTACAATGTTGTTAATAGCAATTATTTAAATGATTTTTTTATCACAATTGTTTTATAAATGTCAGTAAAAAATCAATTATTTCTGACGAGGAATTATTTGTTGTGACGTCACAATTCCGGGCTGCAATTTTTAATCATATTTTATTAATTTATTTAATTTAAAATTAGTAGTGTCGTGTCCCTGTACATAATACTTTTCTTGCTAGCAACAGAGTCGTGCCGGTCATCTATCTAACACCTTTCGGTGGAAATTTTGAATTGAAACAACGTGACTTACGATTTTTGTCTGAAGTTCTTATACAGTTAATAGAAACAACCTGATACTCAGCTTTCCACATCTCGTCTCGTATTTCATCTATCTAACTCTGTTCTTGAGATTAACGAAAGATATAGAGCAGAAACACAGCCAGACAACAGTGGAAATTTATAAGTCTAAAATTTATCAGATTGTACTTTATTCTATACTTTATTTTAAAAGAATATACTTTGCTGTAAAATGTTTAAAAATTTATTTGGAGAATGGATGAAATCACTGTCAAGTAGAATTAGTCTTCAGTGATTTCGAACAGTCGATTGTCAACACGATATTTTTGAATATCGAAGTAGAAATATAACTATTAAATGATATTGTTATTACAGTATCAACAGTTAAACGACTTTTAATTGTTTTAATTGGATTTAACGCTAATTTTATAACGATTCTTGCCTGAATAAAAGGTTGGTTGCATTGAGATTTCTGAGCTTTTGTCCCGTGAATGATATTTAAATAAGGACTAATTTCCTTCGTAAAAACCACTTGAAAGGATCAGCCATGTATTGCATTGGCCTGTACAGATCATCCATGTATTGCATTGTCTTCTGCTAAATCTAACTACAGGATCTAAATCTAAATCTAATATTATATCTATTATTTTGAAACTTAATAGTAGTTTCTACTAAAAATAATAACTAATTGAAATTGAACGGTAAATTCAAAAAATAATTTGAAATGTCTACTTTTAAACTTTAAAATTGTACCCGTGAAGGAAATTTTAGTGGCAACATCCTGAAATAGGAATTATAATGTGACCGGAGGTTCGGCCCCTCTAGGTTCTCTGTCAGAACTGACACCACTGTGACCGCTGTCAGGTCGATTTGGTTCGTAGGCCTTGAGCGAGCGAACGCGTGTGCGGTCGATCGGGCGGATGGAGTGAGAGACAGTGACCCAGAAGTGACTCAAACAGAGACTAGATTAACATAACAGTAGTTTAATGGGTAACGATAGACTATATATCTTTTTCACTTAGTCGATAAGTTCGAAAAAAGGGGTTAATACGCGTTCGAGAGAGAGAGAGAGAGAGAGAGAGAGAGAGAGAGAGTTTACAATTTTCGCGTGGCGATAATTACCTTGAGATCGGTTGAGTCGTTACGCGGTTTTGGTTCAAATGTTCCGATTCGGCGATCGTCGATAATCCCAAAATGAGGCACTTAGTAAGTCGGGTTGCCGATGAAGTAATCCAAAGGATAACCACTTAATAAGTTTGTAGGTTGATGAAATAAATCCAAGAATGTGGCACTGCGTGAACATGATGAGTTGATACTAATCGTTTCTGAGGGTCGGGTGACGATCGTAACATATCGGAGGAACGGCGGCGACTGCCTCGAAAATCGGTCTGTTGTTATATTCATTTGACCAACTTGTAACAATAGGTCGGAAGGTTATGTGAAAGCGTCTTTTTAGTGTTGAACGATTAACTCCCAGGTGTGAAATATGATATTTCACACCTGGGAGTTAATCGTTCAACGAGTGTTAAAGAAATGGGTTAGGCTGTATTTAAGTAAGTAAACAGGGCTAAGTCTCACATCATCCCAGCCTTTATAAAATCGTGCTTGTTCTGAGTGAGCAAGATCGATTTTAATTTGGTGACGATAGGTTGTTGTTGTTAAGCAGCTAATATAACTGACGACTCTCTCTCGTTGGGACAAGTAAATGAAAAATGTACAATATAAAGATAAAATTAAAGTTTTATCGCGTACAATCGCGTATCATGTTGTTTCTCTGATAGTATTGTTTACAAATAAATGTTTTACTCTCTCTCTCTCTTTGTTATTGTTAGGCGGTCAAAACAAAACTACAACAACGCAAGTATTACGAAAGTGTAAACAGTTAGGGATTCCAGGTTCAATCATGTCTTTCTAACAGGGTTTTTCTCTGATCAGTTCATTGACCCTGTGCTTTCTTGTGGCTGTTAGGGTGCCTAACTAATTGTCGCGTTTGTTTGTAATTGCTCTGACTAATTTTCTAGTTGTTGTTGGGGCTGTTTCAGTCGAATTTTATTCGTATAGGTGGAGGAAGATATTCTTATCGGTATGCGGCTTCGCGACGAAAATAGTTTTGTAGTGGCCTTTGCATCTAAGATTCTCGGATTCGGTGGGGACGTTGACTCTTTGAAACATCTAAATATTGGGAAAAATGAGAAACAAAAAATGGTGAGTATCATGGAGAGGATGATTATGATAACTTTGATTGCTGTATGGAGAGCTGTCGATCGAATTGTTCGTCGGTCGGACTCCATTTGTTGTTCTCGCCGATTCTCTATGTCGAGTGGACTTTGGTTTTGTTTATTTTTCTCCTCCACGTGTATCCGTGCACGCGTCATTTCTGAAATCTGCTCGTCTGTTAGTTTTCTTCCCTTTTCGTTTAGGGATATTAATTCTAGTTCTTTGTCCTTCTGCCTGACTAATTTCTCAATGTTCTTTTCTATACTCGATTGGTTTCCCGGGGTTCGCCGGTTTTTTGCAATGAATTCTCGGTGTTTTCTTAGTATGGTTTTCTCTCCTATCGCTTCATTTCAGGTTACTCTGAGATGCTTTCCTCTGTCCGGATTCCTCGGACAATAATTTCTTGATTGGTCCTTTACGGGTTATTTCGGGATATTTGCCCCTTGGGAGTGGCCATGTCCTGGAGGCCTAACACTCTTCCGTCTGCGAGCTTTATTGTTTCTGCGGAAATGTTTATTTCTAACCCCTGCGCTTTTATTATGTCTCTTCCTATCAGTCCGTCAAATGGTTGCGTAATTTCATCGTCTACTATGTAGCATGGACAAGAAAATTGCAAAGGTCCGACTTCGAATTGGAAGTGTTTTTTCCCGTAGGTGTTGATTCTGTGTCCGGTGACGCTTCGGAATGGTATTTCGCTCCTGTTTATCCTCGTCTGCCGTTGCCTAATTTGGGTTCCAGTGATCTCGATAACAGCGTGACTGTGGAGCCGGTGTCTATAGCTAATTGAGTGGGTATATCATTAATGAGGCAATGTAATACAGGTTCCACATCGTGCGCCTTGACATTACGTTGTGGTGTTGCGTCACTGAATCTAGATATTCTAATCCCCGGTGTATTTTTTTTTCTTTTGCCTAAACTCGCCTCTAAAATTTCGTCGGTTTCTGTTGCCTCTCCTCTCACATGGCTGTCTCTTAGGTCGAGGTTGAGTCATCCGAGTTCGCCAGTTAATTCTTGAGTCGCCTGAATTGTGTCTTGTCGCATATTGTCTTGGTCTGTATCGAGAATTATATGGTTGATATCGCACGCCGCCTATTATGTTTCTCGGGTCCTCGGATGCGTCCCTGTATCTGTTTCTCGATGCCTGGGGAATTCTGTGTGACTTCTCTGCCGCCTTAGTTCGTCTGATTGCTCTTGTAACTGCCTGATTGTTTCGTCCATAGCTCCATCGGAGTATGTATCTCGGGGCCCTCGGGAGTCGTCGCCCAGTCTTGCTTGGAATTGATATTGTGTTCGTGAATATAGAATCCCGAGATCACCAAAATCGCGGGGGTCCATGTCGAGGATCTCCTCGGCCCCGTTCTGGAGCTCCTTGTCGCTTTAGTTGCTCCTGTATTTTCGCTAAAGTTTCCTCTAATTGATTATGATCTGTAGCATTGGTTTCCTGTTTCTTGTCACTAGAGTTATTTATACTTCTGACTATCACTCGTGATTTCCCCGTTAATTGTTCTACCGTTTCTTCGCTGATAGCTGCTCGCACCGCCTTATCGAACGTCTCAGGGTCTCGAGACATCACCTGTCTCTTTATTCGATCATTTAGTCCTCTAAGAAATTGTACCAGCAAGCGTTTCTCGTTCCTCCTGTCGGTACCTTTTAATGATTGCCGCCTACCGTGCGTCATTGCTTGTTGGGGCTATAATAGTTTCCGAGGCTAGGATCTGCAATCGTACTGCATACGTTTGTACGTCTTCGTCCCATGATTGAACACAGGCATGAAATTTTTGCAGCTGTACCGAAAACGGTTCCTTCTCGAATCTCTTAATCATAAGCTTTTTGAATTCGTCGTATGTCACTACAAGTTTGGAAAAATGTGTGATCACGAGCGACACTAAGATGCTAGTGGAACGAGTGCTGATGAATGAAACACAGACTGTTGTTGTTGTTTGTTAAGTTATGGCAACGCAACACTTGGGCGATCTGCCTAAGGGATGCCTTCCGGGAGTTAAGGGAAACTGGCCCCTATTTAGGCATTACAGATGTGGAGAAAACCCGGAAAACGCCACGTGGCCAGCCTCGAACGAGCGAGGCGTAAACTCACGACCGATCTGCCAGTGTTCAGAGTACGAAGGCCGTTTGGCCACTGGTGGGCGATTGATGTAGCAAGTGCACAATCTAGGACTTCCACTCTCCTCGCCACTCGTTATGCGAAACGTCGCTCGTTAAGCGAGAAATTTTTACAAATTACTCTGTTCGTTATGAGAGATGCTCGTTAAGCGAGGTTCCACTGTATGATACTCCTAATATAATAATACAGAAATTTTTGAACGTCTAAGTTTTTAGGAAAATTAATAAATGAATTAAATAAAGTTAAATTTTAAGAAAATTTTCAACACAAAGATATCCGTATAAAGACAGTTAATGCATTTTTAACATTTTATCAATCATCTCTCACTGAAAATCAAAAGCAATAAACAAGTAACTAATATTTGTCTGCTTTTGTTATTTCATAATTAATTTTACGAATGAGACATTTTAATGAATTTACGGTGAATGTAAGCGTGTGTAATTAAGAAACCAGAAGAACCGAACGAATAAAATCCTCTTTTATAGGCTTTAAATAATATAAAACTTTTTGAAAACTGTAAACACTGTATAGTAAAACTGTAAAACTGTATAGCTTTGTGTATAATAATTATTAATTTTAAAATGATTTGTAATGTTTTTTGTATTAATATAAAACTGTCGTAAAGCGGGTTGTAGGTCCGCGCTTTTTTCACAAAAGTTTAGTTTAATGGGTCAACTGTTTGGAAACAGTTAATTCACTTCGTTAATCTTAAAGTATCGCTCAGCAATCAGGTTAGTACGTGAGGTTCTGATTTTTCTTTTTAGGTTATACCGATTAAAATAATTAAAGTTGGTGTATTTGATTCTTTATATATAATTTTATATCAGGAGTTTACGATTTCTAAGTGTTGTATTAGTGAAAATCTAGTTATAAGTAGACTAGAGTGAATATGTTCGCTAATATGTAGGTCATTTATTACGATTGTAATGGCTGATAATCTTAATGTAATATAAAAAAGTTTAAAGAATAATGCTTCTTTTAAAAGTTAATATTTATAAAGACATATTTCCGTTTAATTTTATTTGTGTTATTAATGTGTTTGCAAAATTAGAATAATTAAAATTGAACTTATTACTCGAGTGGAAGTTGGATAGATACACACTGATTTGTTCGTTTGTACCTGACACATTTCTACATTATCTGCATTGTTGCGTCACCAGGGTCGAATTTGAGGCAATTGGAGCGATTTGCGCCAATCGGGGCCCCGCAGGACATCAAAATTTATATATTTAAAAATAGTTTCAAATTACAGAATAGATTAAACAATTTAGCGATCATGTCGATTGAGAGTGAAGAAGCAAGCCAGTTGGATTTTGATATTATTTTAGATTTTACAGAACAAAAACTTCGGATCATATAAAACATCTCTTTATAGGTTTATATTCAATAAAATTCAGTTATATTCATTCATCAACACATTAGAAGATTTTTCATGGCAAAAATTTATGTAGTTATATTCATTTAAAAATATAGAAATACTAAAACATATCTATGTTTGTTTATATTCAATAAAATGTAGTTGAATTTATATTTGGTACAGGTTTTTTAATATAGAAATTTGTCTACCTTATGGTTCATGACTTTTGATTTTTATAGTTAGATTTTGGATTTTGTTTTAAATAAATATTTAAAATCTATATTTCAATATGTAAATTAACTGTTAATTAGTTTTGTTATTTATAGTTTTGAGGGGCCCCGCAAAAAAAGATTCAATCGGGCCTCGCACCTATTGCATCCGGCTCTGTGCGTCACAACATCCAGTGTAATTATTTTAATTAATCTAATAATATAAGCCAGGCAATGGCCAACATACGGCTCGTCTAATGAATTTATGTGGTCCGCGATCAATCTTTCAAAATAGCTCGATAAAAAATTCTGACGTCTAAAAAAAAGGGTCAACAATTCACTGTGCGTTTAGAGTTAACCCTCCATTACAAATCTCTTAAAGCATGGTAATGTGAGAAATGTATCTGTAATCTCTATCTACAATTCAGTCTCTACGGGGTGACACCACAATGAGATCTCGCACCACCTCAAAATCTTCCTAAGGCAACCTCTGGTTCGGCCCGTGGAAAAAGTTTTCTTTCCAATCCGGCCCGGGGGGCAAAAACTGTTGGCCATCCCTGATATAAGCCATTGATCGCGCTGTTTGTATATCTGTAATCTGTAACGAAATGCCTAGAACGGCCACTAGGAGCGTCCCTAGCTATTATTTAAATTAACAATAAATTCAGTATATTATTATTTTCACTTTTAATAGGAATTTATTATTAAGTCAAGTTTTTTTTTTATATTCGTATTAAGGCCGTGGCCTGTTACAAGGGATGTATATTAGTAACAATCAAATCTTACTATTGCTAAAAAATACATCTTCATCAACCCGAGTTAAACCAATATCTCTATCACATGGACTGATAAGTTTAAAGTACAACTTGGAAAATACCCTCTAGAGAGGATCAATTTGTGCTACAATGAAAGCATTTTTACTTTACACGTGTACAATATAATTAAATTTCTATTATTGTTTAGATATTAAAATTATTACATCAACTTGAATTTGCGATCATATTTGTATTGTCTATAAATTGTATCGATCTTGACTATATGGACTACTACATACTTAGCTTTTTCCGTTAGTACATTTAGGTGAAAGGTATAGATCAAGACTCTGTACTAGCTCCTTTGAGTCTTTACCGCCACAAAACATATGGAATTTTGAAATTAATTTTTAAATAACACCATGGGAAATTACTCTTAGAAAATTTGATAATTTTGTTATTAATTTTTAACAATTCTGATCGATGTTTCTTTCAATTTCATTTAATATTAACTTTTCAGAAGAAGTAAACAGATTAATAATTATAATTCCTAAATATAATTTTTCCAACATATATTAATTCTAAGTTCCAGCTCAATCACCACAAAAATAAATTTTCCTGTTATACAGTGTTTAAAAAGTTTACCAAAGTTCCTCTTAATTAACAATAATCGACCACCTGCTGGACGGCCCATTCTACTTGTCCTCTGAGCTCCGCTGTACAACCTCATATTCTAGAAACACCTTGTCTTCTTTAATGAAATCAGCAATCCAGATTTCCGTGAAGTCACTTATAGTATGAGATTTTATATAATTTTTTACTGGCTC
>NW_019384798.1:519377-523919 GCF_000671375.1 Centruroides sculpturatus | reverse complement strand
TTTAGAGGCTATGCCTCTGCACGAATATGTAAAACAGTTTAAAATGTCCACAGGTGACAATCCCAACACAATTAAAAATATAATATTTGTTTGTAGAAATGGGCTGGCAGAATTACATTTTAATAAAATATAAAATTCATCTGGATACGAGTCCAAGTTTACTTGCCATGTCTAATCACCAGGAACAACTATTTCCATTGCAGAGACAACCTTTCTTTAGAGGCTATGCCTCTGCACGAATATGTAAAACAGTTTAAAATGTCCACAGGTGACAATCCCAACACAATTAAAAATACGTATATCTTAATACGTATATCTTAAGTTATCTTTTATATAATAATCATCTCTAACTATTATTTTATTCTTATTTAACTTTTCCTTATTTTATTATTAAATTTATTATTAAACGAATTTATTATTATTATTATTTATTATTAAACGAATATTATAATGAATAACGAATATATATATCTCTGATAATATAAGCCATTGATCGTGCTGTTTGTATATTTGCAACAACGAGATAGAATAACAGTGTGCTAAACCGATTATTACAGCTTAGGCGAATTAAAGTGCGGCAGCCATGATAGTTGAAGTGGACTCCATCTACTGTATTGACTAAATTTAAGTTAATGATAACTGAAGATATTTTGCAATTTAGATAAATCAATCAAGTTGTTTTTACATGTACAATGTATCAAAATATATTGTGTAAAATTTATCACAATTCTATTTATATTATTTCATAAAATTACAATTTTTTTAGCAAAATTTTCTGGATTTTTAGAAAAATTTTACAAAAGAAAATTTATAATTTTATTAAATAATAAAAATTAATTTTAATATACACATATCGACATTACTTAAATATTAAGCATAAAGTTTTACAGTGCAGTGCAGAATATATTACACATACTGTATATCATATTTAAAAAGTAATGATGTGTATCACTGTCCTTTAAATATAATCATTTTTGTAAACATTTGTCTTACTTGTGCACCTCTAATCTTAATACAGTACTTTCCGTTTGACATATACTGTACAGTTAATTCGAATTATAAAAAATTGCTTCAATAATTCGTTTACAAGAAGTGAGTAATGAGAATCTTCACTAAACTCTGTTGCAGTGAAAAGATGCTCACTCTTACAAAAGAATACAAAAAATGAACCATTCCTAATATAATAAATCTACTTCTAATATTTATCATAACATCTTAAAAAAAGTGGGTATTTGTATATTACATGTACTCAAAAAGAAACCCAGAACCATCGCATATAACAAAGGAAGTTTAAGTAACTTTAATATGCATTCTTTTGCGGTATAGATACATTGAAATTAAATCCATTGTATCATATTGTAACTTCATAATCCAATATTTCCTGGTTTGATTCCTACTGGAAAGGTTCTTCTGTAAACTTTTTCAGCAACAAAACATAATTTTATGACATCATCTGAGGGAGTATATAGACCACCTTGATCTTTTATGAATATTAAGCTATCCTTTGTTAAATTTGTTTTATTTCCAAACAAATGCTTCACGCAGGAAAAACATTTATCAGTTACAATATGATTTTACAATATTTCCAGCAATATATTCTATTACTTTTTCAAAATATTGTGTTAGTAGTACATATTGTAGAATAAATGCTCAAATTTTAAAATGTTTTGCAGATTATTTCTTATATCTTTATTATTATATAAATCTTTCTTTTCTATATATTTTTGATTAGAAATGCAAAATGGAAGAATATATGTACAGTTCAATTGACTTTTAGCATTTGGAGATGGAGAAACTCTGGCTGACGAACACTTCCTATATGCTGATCTAAACTGCAATACCGTAGGATTGTTGTTGTTACTACCTCTATTTCTAATTACAGAAAAAAATAACTCAATGTGATCGTGGCTGAATTTTTTTGTTAGAAGATAATTTAATAATGGCTTTTCACTCCAAATATATTGATTTGCTATTTGTTCTATATTTTTAAAATCAATAATTGNAAAAATAACTCAATGTGATCGTGGCTGAATTTTTTTGTTAGAAGATAATTTAATAATGGCTTTTCACTCCAAATATATTGATTTGCTATTTGTTCTATATTTTTAAAATCATTAAAATCAATTATTGGACCAATTATTGGAATCTTCCTTCTTCTTTTAAGAAGTGGACAGTTTTTACAATCATTCACTTTACTGAAATAATCAATTCCTTCGTTAAAAATTTTCAAACACTGGTTTTTGTTTCTGTTTGTGATTGGACTCTTTGTCCATCTCCCCATTGGGTGACAAGAATTAAGCAGGTCAAATATATCATTTACTTTCAATGTGAATTCAGAAGTTGCATCAACATTATTAAAGCCTTCTATGCAATTTTCTTTACAAAATATAAAAGCATTACTTGTAGATCTACTTAATGTCTGTGTTGCTATATTTACCTTCATTTTTTGTCTCCACCATTCAATTTATGTGAGACATGAAGACCTTCTTTATTCTGTAAGTTATATAACTGAATAAAATATTGCCATTTAATAATTCTGTCATCATTCGTACTCATCTTTAGAACTTTAAGATCAACGAAAAGATTCCTCATCAATTTCAACATATGAGCTGCATCAAGAAATACATAAACTTTAATTTCTTCTGTTGAAGGGTGATAAAATCAGTTTTTCAAATTTTCCATATCAAAGTTAATTCCCAATTCTTTATGCATTGAAATATTTGATGCAGATGTATCACATGTTATTGCAATTACATGAGCACCAACTAAATATAATTTCTTTAAATATTGTTTCACCAGATTGGCTTTAACTGTGCTTTGTATTTATTCCATTAATCAAACGGTAACCAACAGGAATTTTCCAGTCTTTGTTGATTGCAGTAACTAAAAATACAATTGCTTGTGTTGCCATGGGAGTATCATCAGCATTAAGATTTCCATGACCAAGATCAATATATCCTATTATTTCTTTCCCATACCAATTAACTTGTTTTTTAATTGTCATTTCATCAATAATTAAGCAACATAATAGTGAGTGGGTTGAAATTTTAGTTTCATCTCTGATTTTTATAAAAGACTGTTCAGCTACAATCAATATAAGACCATTTCCGTAGAGAAGTAGGAGCAGGTAGTTTAATAAACTGTCTTAGATACTCATATGCTTTACTAAAATAAAAGTGAATTCTTCTGGATATTCATTGTCTACATTACCAAAAAGCTGATGTTTTAATATATCACGAAGCAGTCCATTAAAGTTATTTTCTATCATTACAGCATCAGATTTAGAAAGCATATCTCCAAGCCTTTGAATAATTGTTTTTGAATTAACAATCTTATTTGAATTTCTTTTATTAGACTGTCTGCTATATGTAAGTTTCTTTTGTAGCCGTTCACATTTCTGTCTTGTTAAAATTAACATTTCATGCGACTTCTTTGGAGATGGCCAATAATATGTGTGATCACCAGAGACCGATACTTCATATCCCATCTTTGCAATTTTTTCTTTAGAGGCTTCTGAAATAGGGTCTTTAGATGTTCGTTTTTCTTTCCGAACGTTTTATTGCAGGGAGTTTTTGAAGATGTGCAGTAAATGAAAAAATTTGAAACAGAATTTGAAACAGAAAAAGAAACAGATTTGGTTGTAAATATCTTTTACCATTATTATAACTGAAGCACGCTTCTTCAAAATGAGATGAACAAATTCTACTATTATTGTTTGGTTTCCAACGATCGCGTCACATAAGTATAAGCCATTTCTTAAGAAGGGATTCGTCAGCGAGTGGAAACCTGATAAAGACAAAGTTTTACTTTAAATTTCACTATCACAAGAATGGAATCCGATTTAGACCTACTTATCACTGATATTAACCATGTATAAGATTTCTATCCAAAACATTTCTAATTATTTAAATTTTTAAAAATTAGACAGTGATTCGAAGTTCGACACTTTTCGTTTACTTTTATTAAATTAATCTTTAAACATTTTATTAGACATAGAAAAGTTTAGTGTGAGCAAAATTAATAATTATAACTTACTTGTGAAATGAAATTCCTGAACCTTTCTTGTAACTGTTGGTACAATTGATAGAGGCACAAAAATGTGACATGATCATTTCTTACTGTACGCTTCGTTATCAATCCACTGAAACTATCATGGCGTCTTTCTCTTCAATCAGCTTCAAAAAGTGGCGCTGTAATTACTGCTACTGGCACTCTAGGTTATTCTATCTCGTTAATTAATCTGTGAACTGTAATTTGTATCGGAATGCCTAGAATACCCACTAGAAGAGTTCCTAACTATTATTTAAACTAGCAATAAATTCAGTATATTATTACTTTTATTTGTATTAGGAATTTATTATTTAACGAATATTACGATGAATAACGAATATATATATATATATATCACATCTTTCGTTAAATAAATAAATATATATATAGGCCTATATTATAACGAAATACAGTGGGTGATCGGTTAACGAACATAATCCGTTCAAAGACTTTGTTCGCTATCCGAATTGTTCGTTAACCGATCATCGATTT
>NW_019384798.1:477309-518616 GCF_000671375.1 Centruroides sculpturatus | reverse complement strand
CAATCACAGCCCGGCACGTGTGCTTTTTTTTTTTATTGTAGTGTAGGACCTACAAACACTTGTCTTTTTCTTTCACCCGCGACCCCACGTGTAAGGCTTTGCGACTTCACACTGTGGGTCGCGACCCCCAGGTTGAAAAACACTGATATAAACAAAGGAATAGAGAGCAAATCTTATTGACCGTATCTACAAGTCACTTGATTGAACCTTTTTCAACTTCCGATAGAACGTGGAAGTTGTGTTAACAGTTGATGCGAAAAACGTCGTGTGTATCAATCACGTTTCTTTAAATAACTATATTGTCTCATAAAATTATTGTTAGAATATATTATTGTTTATACATAAAACTAAATTTAATTCGACTTTATTCTCCATTTTTTTGACGCTTTTTTAGAATAGAAAGTGCAACATTCCTCTCTTATTTTTGTTTTCTTTACTCAATACTATTCAGAAGTGTCTACAATTACTCAGAAAACTCTTTTTTATATTTACATTAAATATTTTCGATTTTTTAAATTTTCTACGGGGTTTTTATATGAAGATAATGCTCCATACAAAATAATTTGAAATATATTTTATATATATAGCCTATCGTCTAAAGAGATCCTACTGTATGTATAAAATTTTATAAAGAGGGAAAAAACTTATAAAAATGTTTAAAAATAACTTAATTAAACTTTAAATGGTTCTAGAAAATTAGGCAGTGAATGGCTAGCCAAAGATGGGATTATTGCTCTTAAAAAATTGTATTTAATAAAACACAAAATGAAAGTTTCTTTATCATCAATTTCAATTTAAATATAATACTGTTTTAAAGTAATATTTACTCTAAAAACCTTAATGCCAGTCAAATATAAGAACATTTATGCCACTAATTAGGATGTTGCCACTAAAAACTCCTTCACGGGTACAATTTTAAAGTTTACAAGTAGATAATATTTCAAATTATTTTTTGAAGTTATCGTTCAATTTCAATTAATTTATATTTTTAATAGAAACTGCTACTGTAATAAGTTTCAAAATACGTGTAATTAGATTTAGCACAAGACAACGCAATACATGGCCGATCTGTACAGGATTGTTCCTTTCAAGTGGTTTTTATGAGAGAAATTAGTTTTATTTAAATATCATTTACGTGACAAAAGCTCAGCAATCTCAATGCAACCAGTCTTTTAGTCAGGCAAGAATCGTTATAAAATTAGCGTTAAATCCAACTAAAACAATTAAAAGTCGTTGAAAAATTTCGTGTTGACAGTGGACTGTTCTAAATCACGGAAGACCACTTGACAGAGTGATGTTAACAATTTTTAAAATAAATTTTCGAATATTTTACAACAAAGAACGTCCTTCTAGAATAAAATCTAGAATAAAGTGCAATCTGGATAAATTATAGAGCTGTGAATTCCCAGTGTCACCTGTCTGTCTGTCGTCTGTATGTCATTCCTCAAACTCAAAAACAGAGTAAGTTAAATGAAATATGAAAAGAAACTTGGAAAACTTAGGGGCAAGATGTGTCGATTAACTGTATACGAACTTTCGACATAAATCATAAGTCGCGTCGTTCCAATTCAAACCTTTCCCCTGAAAGATGTTACATAGATGACCGGCACGATTCTGTTGTTAACAGGAAAAGTATTATGTACAGGAGCATGACACTACTAATTTTAAATTAAATAAATTAATAAAATATGATTAAAAATCGCAGCCCGCGTCAATAGATTGACGTATAAATAAAAATACGACGTTAAAAGTAATTACGTACGCTCGTTAAAATTAATTAAAAATCAATCATTTTTAACGAGAAATTATTTACCATGTCACAATAAATAATTGCTCGTTAACTAATTTAAAAATAATTGATTTTTAACTGACAGTTATAAAACTGAGATGTATTATATTTATAATACATCTCAGTTTGTAGTTATAAAACAATTGTTTATAGTTATACATGTTTGTAGTTTATAGTTATAAAACAATTGTTTTATAACTATAAACTTTTATAACTATAAAACAATTGTTTTATAACTAACTATAAAACAATTATTATGAAAATCGAGCTTATTTCACAATTGTTTTGAAAGTAACTAAGACATATGCATTTATAGGGCATATAAATTTTGCAAGTAATTTTTCTTTGTAGTTATCTATTGATCTTGTTTATGTCACTCATCGCTGCAGACAAATTCAGTTTTTCAAGTGATGTACACTTTTCCTTTTTTACACCTTTTTTTTCTCCTTTATAGGATGCGTTGTAAATTATAACCCTGTGTTTGAAGACGGAGATGAATAACTCTTTGAATTTACTTATAAATTTCTATTTAATATCATGCAATGATTTGTAAACGTGTTTAGAGAATCGCAAATTATTGCGCTCAATTTGAAAACAATTGTAAACCTACAGACCTATATATTGAGAAATTTTAGTTTATTTATTTATTAAGGTTCCGGTTGAACCCAGAAAAATAGTAAACGATTACGATTTTTGCTGTCCGCTGAACCAGTTTAAAAAGAAACAAACTTTTCCATTATCACAAGTGCTGTTTCTTCCATAGAATTAAACAGAAAGAACCAGTTTCTCATTTACACGTGGAATTTGTGTATCTGATAGTCTCTGGGCATAGGAAAATACCTAATAAAATTTGTATGATGTAACGTTATGCTTCGTCGAATATTAAGTATAGGCCTAATAATGGACAATTCTTAGTTTTACTGAGTTTAACAATTAAATATAAGTAAACATAATCAAACTTTAAAGGAATTTCATTGTTTATCAAAAGTTGGAAAGCCAATGCAAAAAAACATTTCTTTCCGTTATAAAATAATTAAAACTTTTTTGCACAATGACATACAGTAAATTAAACTAAGCTACGTATGAAATTTAATTGATCATTAAACGTCTAAATTATATATAAAGGGTAATTTAAATGTTTTTCGATTTAAACAGTTTAAAAAATATGTCAAGGTTGACGCCAAAAAAGAAAATTTAGAAAGGAAATTATTGTAAACAGTAAAACACATTTAAAAATTATTTTTTCTCGAATGACCAAATGGTATTTTCTATTGTTTTATTGTGTTGTGAATGTGAAATTTACACATTCCCACATTTTTCTAGAGATGACTGTATATTCAATTTATGTACTCACATCGAAAGTTCCAGAATGTTGGATGTGGTTGTATAAATAGATTTACCAAAGGACGTTTTATGGCATAATTTATTGGAAATAGATGCATCCACAATGCCTGACAACATGAAACTTTCGAAAGAATACATTGGCATGTTGTAGCTCTATCAGCACGAAATTGCCACAACTCAACAAAGGTTCACTATCTCATCTGCCGAGTGTTTGTGAATGGTTGCTCGTCTTTCGTATAAATTTCTATACGTTTTAAAAATGGTAATCATAAAAAGTGGACACGTAATCCTTTTGGTAGTATACGACAACACTATAAAGCAGATAGAAACTAAAATAATATGCTGATTCTCTAAGCACTTGTAAAAATTATTACATGATATTAAGTAGGTATTTTCCAATAAATTTAAACTGACAATCATCTCTCTCATCAAATATAAGATGGGATGTAAGTGTAAATTACACCGCATCCTATAAAATAGGAATATCTTCACTTTTTAATACGTCTACACTCTACAGTATGTTGCATCTACATAATTCAAGTCATCAAGTGAAATTAAAAAAAAATATCGATTAAAAATTGTCAATGTTATAAAAATACAAACGAAATCATGTATAATGTTTTAATTTTTGTGTTCTTAATTGGGCTGCAATTTGAAAAAATTGTAGACATATAAGTTCCCACTGTTGTCCGCCCGCCCGTCCTTAATCTCAGTAAACCTGCCAGATGGACGAAAATCAATCTGGGAAACATTGGAGAATAGGGCTCCGATTAAATATACACCATCTTCTGATGAAAAACACAAGTCACATTATTTCAATTCGAAATAGTCTCAGAAAACTGTTGGATAACAAACCCAATTCTATTGTTAAGAGAAAAGTATGATGTACAGGACAAGCCACTAATAATTTGATGTGGAGAGCATATATTAGAAATTAAATAAATTAAAAATATGATTAAAATTCGCGGACCGGCATCGTGACAATGCCACAATAAGTATTTGCTCGTTATCATTTGTTCTTTTATCTAATAGAAGAATGATATTTAAATGCCTGATTAAGATTAGACATTCAAAACGTTCAGGAAAGAAAGAGTCAAAATTAAAATTAAAAACATTTATCCCAAAATTGTTTCATCCAGCAGATGATAAGAAAAGACTTTATTGATGTCCATTGCATTACCAATCAGCTTCCGTCTCATTGTGCACAGAGGCAGAACATCACAGGACTTTTCAAATTGACAAACCCCTACATTAGTGAAACCAATGCAACACATATAAACAGGAGTGATACGTAATTAAAAAAAAAAAAAAAAGTGAATTAGATTCGTAATGCATTTTAAAGGCCTTGGATATTTTTAACACACTTCGTTTTCACAGATATAAATCTTTCGAAACTTGAGGAAAAATATTTTAATTGTTCTTTTCTTGAAATTGATTAACTTTCAAAACGTTTATTTCAAAAGCAGTAATAACTAATACTATAAAATTGCAAAATAGAATTGTTTCTGATTATTCTTCATTTTCAGAGTGAAAATAGGTAAGACGAATTTTGTAGTATTTGTTAATATTTTGTTAGGAATTTTTCATTGTATTTTCCAAAAGTGTTATTGCCAAAGTGTGAAAAAATAAACTTTTTTCTACACTTTGTTCTACAAAGATATTCTTTGTTAGAAAATGTTTTAGATTTGACTTGGAGAATAGATTAATACATTGCATGTTGATATAGTATTGGTATACGTTGGAAGAGTCGAAAATTTTCAATATCGAAGTAAGTACTAATCACAAGTAAAATAGTGTTATTTAATGGCCCAACCATAACAAAGTTTCTAACGAATTTTATATATTTGAATTTTGAATTTTGAGTTTGATTTTAATAGCAACAGTTAAGCCATTTCTAATTGTTTTGTTGGATTTCCACTCATTTAACGTTTGGAAATTGAACTTCTGTTTTTGATTGGCTACAGATTTCAGTTATAAACGATTTGGAAATTGAATTTCAAAATTTAATCCTTTCCACAGTTTTGAATTTCACACCGTGATATCAGTTGAGTGTCATTTATATCGATTACAAATATCGTGACACTGATTTTATAAGAAATTCTTGCCAGAATAAAAGGTTGGTTGCATTGAGTTTTCTGATTTTTTGTCAGGTAAATGATATTTAAATAGGGATTAATTTCCCGTAAGAAAATTTCCTTAAAAGACACCACTCTTGTGGGATTGAACATGCATTCATGGCCTATGTCGCAAGGACGCTTTGCTTTGGCTTATGGGCTAATATGAAAATGAAAGATAACTTTAATCTTAGTAAACACAAAATAAATAAAATATTCATATACTCTCAAACAGGGTTCACTTACTTTACAGAAGCTTTACAAAGCTTTGAAATTGGTTAATATTTATTACAAAATAAAAATTTTTTAAATATTTAGTGTATAATATAAATAATCTAATATGAATTTAGAATTCTTATCCATGAATTAAAAATTACTACAGAAATATAATGGTAATCGAATAATTTCGATAGGAATAAAGTGGCATTGTTTATGAAATAATAAGTTATAAATTAATTAAACAATTATTTGTAGTTTTCAGTATGCTTAATCTGTTAAAGTAAAAATCCGTCAACGAGTTGCTTAACTTTCCGGTAACACTTTGTGGCGCCATCTGTTTTCATATTTTATTAAAAGAATTCTTATATTTTTAAATATAAAAAAATGACAAAAAGCTTAATTTTGAAGAGGGTGAGCTTTATAAAAAATTGCAAATACTAATCACAAGTAAAATTTTTATTAAGTCTGATCCTACTGGAGAAATACAACCCCCTCGATCTTTAATCGCCAAAATTTAATAAACAATTCCCTAATAAACAAAACTTACTGCAAAATTTCAGATATTTTCCACAAAATGCACAGGAGTAATTAAGCTTCAAACAAGGTGAACAAAATTGTACCCCGTACACATTTGTGAGTGATTTGTTTTATTTTATAATGGTTTTAATTTATATAAATTTCAATCTAACTTTTTTCGTATCTGTCTTATAATACGACCCCAGATTTTGGGTGCCATTTTTTAATTAAATAATTTAACTATCGTCTTATCTGCGCAGATATACGGGTAGATAATTTTTATTTATGTTTCCCTGATTAGTGAAACTTAAAGTTTCAAAAAGTCAAAACGAAATATCTTTACTTTCACCTTTCGGCTTAGTAAATAAAAAAGATCTTAGTAAAAACTGAAGACAAAATAGCTTGACTTTCATGTTTGTGATTAGCAACAGTAAAAAACTCTTAGAAGTCAGAATGAAATATCTTTATTCCTATTATTTAATTAGCAAAGTGAAAAGGTCTTAGAAATTTAAACTAAATCTTATTTATATTTTTCTAATTGTATAAGTTTAAAGGTTTTAAAAGTCATAACAAAATATTTTTATTTTTAATTTTCTGATTAGCACAGAGAGAAAATGTAAGTTAAAAGTCAAAACAAAGAATCTTTATTTTTATTTAATTTTTTAGCGAAGAGAATTACTTTTAATTAAAAGCCAAGAAAATGTTTTATTTTCACTATTCCGATTAGTAAATAAAGAAAATCTTTGTGTAAAGTCAACGCAAAATATGTTTTTATTCCACTTTTTTCGATAGCGAAAAGTGGAAAAATTATTAAAAATTTTAGAAACAAAATATTTATATTATGATTATTTTTTATTAGGAAAAGTGAGGAAATGTAGTCCAAAGTCGAAACAAAATTTATATACTGTATGTTCACCTTTCTGATTAGCAAAAAACGAAATATTAATCAAAATTTTAAAAAACATTTCAATAAAAAATATTACCACAAAAATTTAACAGCATCAATCCTTCCATTATACAAACCTGCCTGCAAAATTTCAAAAATTTTTTCGACAAAAAGTAGAGCACTTTTTAGCTTCAAACAGCGTGATCAAAATCCCATCAAACACACACACACGCACACACACTAAAATTAATACAGTAGACCCCCTATAATACGGTAGATACGCTCCGTTATATATGAATTTGTGTTTTACGATCACTTAAATACATGAGCCAATCACAGCCCGGCACGTGTGCAGTTTACGGACTACGGCTGTTTGAAAGGTTTTTTCCATAAAATTAATCGATTCTAGACTAATTTGACTCAACATTTCCAAAACACGTATAACTTTTTGGAAATAATCCATATAAACTATTCTATAAGCAAAAAATTTTAGGTTTACGTACCGAGTGTGAACCGTTCGACGACGCCATTGCTTAAGCTTCGTCGTGGAGCGGCGCATTGAACGGCGGGCGCGTGTTTCCTGATAAATTATTTTTCTGCGAAAAATTTGCTGAACTTTGGAGACATCATTAATATAAATATAATTTTTATGGCTGTTAAATAATAAATGGGTTTTAGTAGGTCCGCTGCTCGTTTAAACTGAACGGTTTGTGCAATATCCGCTATTGGTCTAGATTCGACCAATCCTGTCGCGACACGAGTCGGCGATGACGTTTTACCGTATCATAAGAGTCTCTTTTAGCGTGTTTATACGAATACGATAGCAATTTTTTGCCGTTATATACGAATCCGTATTATATGAACCCGTTTTATAGCGGGGTCTACTGTACATACAGAAAAATGGAATGTTTTTTGGATTTCAAGGTACCCTGAGTTCGAAAATGTAAAAATCTTGGGGGGTTATTTTTTGAGTAATCATCATACTATCTCACACTTATGTATAAAAGTGGGTACACACTTATGTATATGTATAATTTTTTTGTTTCTACAGCCGGGAAATAAAAAATTCGACGACATGGACAAGAAGCCACCAATGTTATGCAAAACATTTTTAAAAATTAAATTAGGTCAGAAGTTTTGTATTTTTTATGCGAATTTTTCTATTTATAAAAAATATCTCGGTCCTTCAGGCTCCGACAATGGGAAATCATCCCGTATTCAACAGGAAATTTCTGAAAATATGCGGTCATTAATGGGTTTACCTCCAAAAACACGTTGTAGAAAATTGTAGATTCTTCCGAACGTGATACCTACAAATTATTGAGCTTAGTCGTCATATCTACTACACACGTCGTAGGTATCACGTAAGTCTTTCAGATCCAGGACATTCATTACCGGAATTCTTAAAATCCGTTCAACTCAGGGTTAATATAAACTGACAGCAATCGTAAACTCGATTGATACATAGCGCTAGAACAGATTACAATCGGCAATAGTTTCATAGAATTTAAGTGGTGAATTTTGACCTCAAATATCTTATAACATAGGTCGAGTTACAAAATTCTGGATTGGTCATCACATCGGACTTGCCGACTTGTACACATTCTGTTTCGAAATTTTATAGTTGCTGGGAAATAACATCAATAAAAAAATAATAAGCACATTGAAATTGATTATTGATTTCTGTTATGTCGCACAGTAATTTTATGAATTTCATAAAATCTGAAATCCTCCATTAATTAATATATAGATGGGAATCACTCATTATTTATGCCGAAATAGCTTTATTATTTTGGAGCAAGTATGTCCTATGTATGAAAGATTATTAAGAATTCATAATATATATATATATATATGAATATATTAAAAATTCATAATATATATATACAAATCAGTTTCATTATTGTAAATATTGATGCCAATAAATATACATTTTAATTACTGACCATTGTTTTTATCAAAATCTTCCAACTCGCCTTACCAATTAATTACTTCCTAAACTAGAGTTACAAAGTAATTAATATATAATATCTACACGACGTTCTTTTAGTAAGATTTCCCTCTTATCTGTGATTTCGTGCAAAAATCAGTTTTTGTTTGTTTTTTTTGTTTTTTTTTTAATAATTCCACTATTGTATATTGCTTTTCATTTTTATATACACTTTTCGTAAAATACGAAATATGCTTTCTATAGGAATAACATTAGGTAATGGTAAGAATCAGTTCATAACATGTGCATTATTTGCAAACAAACCAGTCCCAAGTTGATTTTACTTTATGAGTGGGTTCATATTACATTATCTTCAGATATTCGAAAAGCTTCCTTTCAATTTTTTCTGCATATGGCATTAGTGTCCATATAGTACGTGCTGCATTTCTACAGTATTAATACGACCTAAGATAAAACCTAAATTTGTCATACCACCTCATCCACATGCCTACCACGCCATTACACATTCGGCGTCTTGCTGACGTGTTCAGTGAGTTAATTTATTTTTTAAATATTGTTCCAACAGCTTCTCTAGCTTTCTGGCCCATGCAAAAAGAGTAGAAAGACCCATACGTTGAATTACTTCTTGTCACTCCAATAACTTGTTGCCATTAACCAGTCCACATCATGTTATAGTTAGCCCTTGTCTATGTAGCTCTTATTCAGAGACAGAGTTTGTTTTATTTTCTTATTTTCATAAATAATTACATGATTTGATAACTGAGTACACTGTTGATTTTCAGACGTGACTAGAAAAGATATATTTTGCTACAGACTCATAGTATAATAGGTAATTTCCCTGCAAATTACTCTATTTTGATGAGAAATCGGTGCACGATATCTTCCATATGACTTTTCCATTTTTTCCGCTGGAATTCATATGATTTGCAACTTGATGAAAACTATTTAGTCTTCTAGAAATATCCATTATTGAAAGTTGCAGTTTCTACAGTTCAATGATTTAACATTGTTCAAATTGAAAAAGTAATGTTTTCTTTTCCATGATAAAACCTTTTTTACATCATGAAGTCCAGAAGAATATTTTGTAGAAATTCATCCGTAATCTACTTCTCTCCTGTATTTTATACTGTCCTGTGTGCTGTATTTAGTATTCAGTGCAATTTATCTGCTGAGATGCTTCTATGATTTTAGGACAAGCTTATACTATACAAATTAATTACAACTGTTAAATTACAGGTAACCCCCGTATAACACGGTAGTTACGTTCCAAAAAATTGCCGTGTTATGCGAATCCGTGTTATGCGAATCAAAGAACTAGTACGAAAAGGAGGGTTAGGTTCCAAAAATTAAAAAACATGCTACTATATTTTCATAATTAAGTTAAATATCTTTATTAAAATTTTCTTAAGTGATACATATTAATATAAATTAAACAATGTTTTCTTTGTCATCACTAAAAGCACTATTAACCGAGAGCGTTTTATTTTTGGCAAATTATCCTTATCCTCTGAGCATTTTTCTGCATTATTTTCAGATTCATGCTTTACCTTTTGCAAAAAGTGTATGTCATTTTAGATTGCTTGCTTCTAGTTAAAAGATCTTTATAACTTTTTTTATATGATGCTAAGCACTTATGGAATAAGGGAAAAATATCTGGCGACACCAGAAGCAGAAGCGTCGAGATATGACAAAATTGAAACAATTTTCGCGAAGGACCATTTGTATGGAGACGAGAAAAGAAAATTTACACACTGAAGTACTAATAGTTCACGAAAATAATAATTTTCGTGAACTATTAGTACTTAAGTATGTAAAAATTCATTACATTCCATGTTGTACGCGGGTTTTACCCATTTCTCGAACCGTGTCAGAGTGAATCCGTGCTATAAAAGTACCGTGTTATACGGGGGATGGTACCAATTCTCGAACCGTGTTAGAGTGAATCCGTGCTATAGAAGTGCCGTGTTATACGGGGGTTACCTGTACTTCAAATTAATTTATATTTTTATTTTATTACTGTTTTTTGATAATGTTATTATCATACGATATCATAAACCAATAGAAATAAATTGATCAAACGAATATTCAATTCATTTTTATTATTTCGTATCGTTCTTTCCATAAAAATACAAAGGAGAAGAAAAGACAGTTTGTGTGACAAAATTAGAGGAAATCTGGAGTTAGACTAATTGGGCCAAGAGGTGATTGATTACAAATTAAGCTTTATATATATCCTCCAGTGACATTAAAACTCTTTCTGTCCGCTTGGGAATCTGTTCCATAATATGCTTATTATTTCTTTATTAATTTATTTATTTCATAGTGGCTCATGCATTTCAGAACAGACCATATGTGAAAAAGATCACGTTTAGTGGTCCTGCGGTTGCTTTGTATTTCGAACACAGAAAAAACACTTTCTGACATACCAGCAGCTTTTACTTTCTGCTCAAAAACAGTTAAACAAATTTGTGCCAATGTTGCTTTATTGACAGAAACAGCTTTGATTGAAATTAGTGAGTTTTAGTTAATGTTGATAACAATTGATTAATCTATTTAACATTTCTCGTTTCAGATATTTTCAAGGTTATAATCCTTGTAAAATGTTCATCTTTCTCAACGACGTTGTAACTAAGGAATTGTGTAAATATTCCTGGTTTCTGGATATGTTTCAGTGCATCGACGCAACAATTATGAATAAATCGTATCTATTCTTTTTATTATTTGTTCTTATTCTTATTGTATATTTCTCATTGTCAACTCATAACAAAGTTGTTGTAAGTAAAAGTAAACAAATATTCGAGAAACTTTACCTTCAGTCTAACTACTTTTTATCTATGCAGGACATGACGGATATTGGTTATAACGATCGAAGAACAAGTGCCAGTAAATTATATAAGAAACGATTGCAGTTATTGAAAGAAACAAATAGATCGAGAAGTCCAGATGAAATTCCTCCCGCTTATCCGAATGGATGGATAACTTTGTTGGAATCCAGAGATCTATCTGCTGGAGAGTGCAAGCCTGTTACTGCTGTTGGTAGGATATTAAATATGAAACTCATTAATGTAAGACATTTTAGTATTCGTTTTAAGGATTTTTTTATTATAACGTAAAATGATAACTATTACAATAACGAGCAATTATTTATTGTGACGTAATCACATTGCCGGGCTGCAATGTTTGATCACATTTCTAATTTATTTAACATAAAATATATGTTCTTCACCTGAAATTAGTAGTGTCTTGCATCATACTTTTTCTTTAACTATAGAGTCGTGTCAGTCATCTATCTAATTCCTGTTAGAAATATATTTGAATTGAAATTACTTCCGTTCTGGACTGGAAAATCTTATATAGTTAACCGGGACCTATTCCCGAACCGCTTTCCATATCTGATTTTGACTCTCGTGTATCTAATTCCGTTCTCGAGTTTAAGGAAGGACAGACAGATAAGAGTGGAAATTTATAGGTTTACAATTTTTTAAATTGCAGCCCAGTGATGTATTAAGGATATTTGAAACTGGTATTTGACACACATAAAAAATTACTTTTTTATCAAATATCATTTAAGAGTTAGATCAATAAAGAAATTCACCATCTATATAATCGCACGAATTGCATAAATAAATGATTTATAAGATATACACTAAAAAGGAAAATGTGCTAACACAGTTTCTTATTTCTGAAACATGTTTAATCATAGAACTACTACATACTACAATCATTTTGTAACCTGTTTTTTTGTTTTACCCGTATTTACGATTTAAAAAATCGCAGTTGCCTCAACGAAACGTATTCACTCTGACTTAATTTTTTCAACATCTTTCACACAAAATTAATTTTAAAATCATTGCTTTTCAATTCAGTTATTTACTGTTAAAAGTGTTATAATTAAACAATGTTATACAAATGCCGGACTCTAAAAATGAACTATTATTTATAAAACTGGCATCACCATGGAATTACTTGAAACTTGCAGGATATGTAAATCAGTGTTATGATCAAAATTGAACAGTGACTGCAGATGTGTAGGCTTAGTGGAGTCCTCGTGGCATTCGTAATGCATCAATGCAGGACTTTTGAGGTGGCACACGAGGACTGCATTGCGGATAGTAAAAGTGTTTCCAGGACTCACTACTTCCTCAACGACAAAAGTTGTAATATTAACAAACGGAGTTTGAACATGCATTCATGGTTGGCCTGCACGAAGGCGGATTCTCAAACTAAAACATTGCCTCTCGTATAGTGCAAAACACTACGACAACCATGCGTGTTTGGAATCTGAAGATCGAAATGAACCGTGTACACGGAACATTCGGCAGTAGTTTAAAATATGTGACAACACCACGTGATGGCAGAAACCTCAACGCGTGGCATTGAGTGTTCTGTGTCATCGCAAGTGTTAGCACAGCATACGAGCACTGTAATAGGTGTGGCATTATCCGAAAGCAAAGTTCGATACTGTCTTCTTCAAAGAGGGCTAGTTGGACGCATTCCTTTCTGACAGATTTCCTTGACTTTAGACCATCGTCGCCTCAGGCTACAATGGGTTCATAATTATATACAATGGGAGCCGATTGGTAATAATTCCACTCTTCAGGCAAGTCCCGATTGGATCACAGAAATGGCTGATTACAAATTAGAGGGAATCGTGATGAACGCCATCTTCCAGCATGTATTTTAGAGTATTTTACTAGAGGCTTGGGTATCTCGACAGTTACTGCTACTTCAGGATCTTTGTAGAAGCAGAATTCAACTTTTCTTCAGAGCACTCTTGGTGATATATTCCAGCAGAATACTGTATTGCACGACTTTCGTGTTGCCAAGACCATTGAATACGTCTTTCAGGCACAGCAGATACCACTTTTTCTTTGGCCTGCCCGTTTGCCAGACATATCGCATATTAAACATTTGTGGGAAATGCTTTCTCGGCAACCGACAAGTCGAAGTCCTCTTGCAGCCAATAGGGAAAGGTGGTGCAAGATGGGGTCATGGGGTAAGACGGAGACGTCTGTTTATTTGTGGTTAATGTGATTTTATCTAGCTGTTATTTGGGTAACTAAATGTCAACCTCAAAAGGGATCATGGGACAAGAGAACGTCCAAATCGCTCTCTTTGTTTGGAAGCAAGATACGTTTTTCATGTTTCAGCAATACTTCATCTAATTTTATGCCTGCTAAAAAGTTTCTACAAAGTAAGTATCATTGTGAACTTTTACATTACTTTTTAGATGAAGATATTATGGTATTCGAAGTAACCTTTAAGACTGTAATTGTTTAGTTTTGAAATGACGGGACGTTTACCTGTGTTTGCAGTCAGTATGAAAAGTGTACGTTGGGGACGAGATGGGGTACCCATCTAGCCCTAGGTTGACCATGAATATGGCCTATGAATCCAGAAGTATTTTTGAAGGCAGACTTTATTGCTGCAGAGACGACAAATAGGCCCCTTCAGCAAGGGTAGGCCTAACAAGAAACAAAAGACAAATGACACAGAATGCCTCTATTGTGGAGGGTTAAGCTATACTCTGTATCTACAGAGAGTTGGGCTAAATGTAGCCGTTGTGATAAATGGGAACACTGTTCTTGTGCCAATATTGAAGAAAACGACAGTTTAACCATTTTAATTTGTCCTTCTTGTATATAAAAATAATATCCCCATCTTACCCCATGGGTGGGGCAAGATGGTGCATTTACATATAATTTTAAAATATTAAATTTTCTTGTTTTTGAAAAAACGTTTTTCAAAAATTAAATTTTGAATTATATATTACCACATGTTGTAGTTGCTGAGAATAAAAAAAATATTGTTCTCATCAAAGTGGTTGCCATCTTATGACTTTTCAAACCTTAACATTCTCATCTTGCCTCACCTTCCCCTATCTGTTACTTTCCTGAGCAAAAATAGGCAATAGGCAAGATTAGAGTTAGAAATTCTCATTTCTAACTCTAATCTTGAATCTTCAATATAAATTCGGTTGTAAATTGATTAAATCAAATAAGAATATTTTCATATGCATAATATTTAGGGCAGCATCCGAAATGATCGTGTTGCACAGCCTAAATAATTTTCATTCATTATTCCACTTATATTATCATTTTCTATATTGTAATGTAATTAAAATTATAACGTAAAATTAATCTATAATTACTCGGCTTTAATTTGTAAGTCTGCTGCTGTCCCTTTATGAAAAGTAATAATGTAATATTTCAGCTGGTTGATATTTCCTTTCCTTTTTACTAGAGCTATGAAACAAATATCTTTAATTGGGCTGTAATTTGAATAAATTGTGAACCTATAAATTGTCGCTGTCGTCCGTCCGTCCGTTTTTCTGTTCTTTAATCCAGAGAACGGAGTAAGATTCATGAAAGACACCAGATGTGGAAAGCGTATGGCCAATTAACTATATACACACTTTCGGTGCAAACCGAAAATCAGGTTATTATTTTTATTCAATCATTTTTCCCTGAATGCAGTTAGATGACCGGCACGACTCTTTTCCTAAGTAAAGATAAAAACATAAATTATCTTTATGTTGTCGAATGCTTCGACTATTTATTTATTTTATGTTTTAAGTAAGCTGCAAGTATTATATCTTGTATCGAAACTAACGGCTTCACAAGAAAATATTTTCAATGACTGAAAGTCTGAAATTTTAAAAATAAGTTCATTATAAAAGTAGGCTTTTTGTAAATGAAAATGTTAAAAGTTTTATATATAGAGATGTGTGTTTATAGTTGATAATGGCATACTATAGATAATTGCCATTAAAATATAGATTAATTATTTAACTGTATAATGCTCAGAGTAGCCTACTGGATAAAACACTAAACACTTGTAGTTAATAGCGGGTTTCAGTATCGACAATGCCTAATCACGTGGAGTTTCCCTTGCTTTTTTCACATGCCCAAAAAATAAATAGGGGCTAGTTTTTTTAAGGATGTCCTCATTAAAGGCATTCTCCTTCACAGGTGTCCCAAATGATGTGTTACCTTATCCTACAACAATTGTATGAAGAATAATTACAAACATTGATTGTAAAGATAAGTTAAATTCATTTACACAATATAACATGAAGAATAGTAAATCTTCAAAAGTTCATTATTACAACTTAATAAATAATAATTTTGACTACTTTACAGGTCAACAATTTGTTATATTTCGCGGAAAAACAGGTAAAAGTTTTGTTTTGGACGCTTATTGCCCTCATTTGGGCGCTAATTTAGGAATCGATGGCAAGATCCACGAAGACTGCATCGAATGCCCTTTTCACGGATGGCGATTCTCTGGAGAAGATGGTTCTTGTGTGAAAATACCTTACACCGAAAAAGGTAAAGGCTGTTAAAAATTATATACTTACTACAAAAATTTATTTCATGTACATTTCAATTTAGTTCCAAAAGCGGCTAACATAAAATGTTGGGAAACAATCGAGCAAAACGGATTTATTTACGTCTGGCATCATGCAGAAGGCCAACCCCCACTCTGGAAACCTGCAGTTATATCAGAAATAGAAGACGGATTATGGCATTATAAAGGACGTACTGAACACATTAAGGTCACATTCAGGTATTTACAAATAAAATTATAGCAAGTAGAGTAGAATTGGGTAAACTTTCGCGGCGGGTAAAAGTTTGCAATAAAGATATAATTTACAATTTAAAAAATATATAATTAACACATGCCAGGACAAAATTCATACATTACAGTATTAAATGCGTAGAAGTACTCACAAAAGTGTCTTCTTTTAAATCTTAATGTCTTTTTCACACTTCGGGAACTTACTGTCTTTACGGCGGAGTCGGGCACAATCTCGGGAATATTTTTTAACCGTGTTTTACATATTGAGGCGGAAGAGTAGCCTAAAAAGGAAGGTCGACTCCGTCGTAAAGACTGTTAGTTCCCGAATGTGAAAAGGACGTTAAGATTTAAAAGAAGACACTTTTGTGATTTCTTCTACGCATTTAATATTGTAATGAAAGATATAATTATTTGTATAAATGTCATGTTGGCATTACTGAGTTAGTTTACAAGTTCACTTGCTGAGTTATCGAAAACTTAATAATTACCGACTTAGCATGAAAAGTTATGAAATCATTTTCACATACTATAGTATGTACATTCAAAATATTATATTACATAGATAAAAAGTGAATCTTACTTAATGATTATGTATAAACTTATGTAAATCATTCCTTAGATATATTTATAAACTCGTGTTTTGTATGCATTATGTGGGACTAAACATTCAAAAATGTTCTAGATGTAGATTGCAGTATCTGTTTTTGAAGAAACGATGTTGCGGGGAAAATGTTTGCATTCTACTGTGAGGCATAAATGCTCATGCGAGCTTTTACCCCAATTATAACATCGCTATTGAATTGGAGTATTGATTGTTTCAAGGATAATTAGCTTGTCATTGTAAAGTTCTGAACATGTCTTTCTATGGACTTAGGGGAAATACGTACAAAATGACATATGGTTCTATTTTAGGTTCATAACTCTTTATTGGTAAATCACAGCTCTGCCATATTCTACACCAATCATCTTTGGTTCTTTATCTATGAAATATAATAAACATTTATAATATAAAAATAATAGAAAAAAATATTGTTAATTTAATTGAGATCAGCCAAAATCCATTTTGTCCATATGCTATGGACAAAATGATACATTACGTAAGGAAAAAATGACATACACGTAAAAACTATAAAATTACTGAGTAAAATTACAAAGTTCACAAATGAAACGCTTGGTTCTTTTAGAAACGTCAGCGCAAGAAGCATGAGCCCAACGCAAACAATTTAAGCACTATAACCAGTCTTCTCCAGGATTAGATCGAGAAAAAAGATCATTGCAATATATGCATGGACAGTCCTCTTCATCATCTTGAGAGTTATCAGGAAAATTTTCTTTTTCACTGTCTTCTTCAAGTAACTTTTTAGCAACGTTTCGTCTCCTTTTCTCTGGCTGAGCTTTGTGCTCATTTTATGATTTAATTGCCTTCATACTAGGAGCATATCCTATGTTATTATGTCCGTTGCCTATGTATGTCATTTTGCCCATATAGCGTTATAAAAAACAAAATTATAAAATAAATACAAAGATGATATTTTTAATGGAGAAAGTTATTTAAGTGCAACAACAAATTCTTGAAGGTTAAAATAAATGCTACACAAATAGATAAAATAGTGAAAAACTTACCATTTATACAAAAACTTGTTGCAAGGAAAAAAATTCATAACGTATCAACGCTTGTCGTCGGCCATGACACCCGGGCGAATGAGAGGAGTGCGTTCACGTTTTGACAGGTCAGTAAAAGCCGCTCGGATAATGTGGTGTCGTGGTCAGTTGCGCGCTTGAGACCGCCAAATTCGAATTATGTTGCCTATGTCATTTTGTACGTATTTCCCTTACATTCAAAAGGCGAAGAAGATTAGCTTTTGAGTACGCAGAAGCATCCACAAAGTTCAAACACTGTACCGTTGCTTTTGTAATGTGCTAAATACTATTTCTGCAGAAACATGAAACAACTGGCCTGTAAGTAATTCAAAAAGAGTCATCACACAATTTCAAAAAGCAAAATTATTCGCCACCGTTATCTGTAGGTGTGCTTCAGTGGACAAAGGTGTCAAAACTTCTAAGATGTGTGGGATTCTGCCTATGGATCCTGGAGTGTTTACAGATAAGGATTTTGCACCTTGCACAGTAACAGGTATGCACGTTCATAAGGAAACACAGATATCTGCTGTAGGATGTGGAGAAATCAATAAAGAAACACTGTCGCCTGGAGGAATAGATGCAGTTCCATCTACTTCTAGACTCAACGATTTCTCTTCCCCGCAGAAATCAAACCATTTCCATAAAGGAAGATTACAAAACAAAGAAGGAGGAAAGCAGAAAAAATTCAAAATAATAAGCTCACCGTTTAAAAATACTTTAGAATCAAAAATAGGAGATATGAAGAAAAAGATACTGTATGAAAGAAGACGCAAATAACAAAACCGGAAAAAGTTATTCATAAATCACTTTACGTGGATAATGGTGTTTCTAATCCGAAAAAAAAAAAGAGTTCAGACAAAAGCGTGTGTATGGTAAGCGGGAAACTTTATTGTTAAATTCGTTGCTTGATAATATCAGCGCCCAGTGCCGGCCCGAGGCAAGTTTTAGGATGGAGCTAGATCCTATTATGGCGCCCCCCGAAAATATCGAAAAGTGAAAAAAAATTTTTTCCTTTATATTTCTTTTCCACTGAGGCGCCCCCTAGGACCTAGCGACTGGAGCGGCTGCTCCGTTCGTCCTATGGTAGGGCCAGCTCTGTCAGCGTCTTCTAGTAACGGTTGTGTAGACGCGCTCATTGTCAGGTTATAACGCTTGTTATTAGCTACATTGAAAACGATCATTTTTACACAAGAAGTTTGGTTTTTACCTGCTGGTGTTTTGTCGCTATTACGGATTGTAAATTTACCGACTTTTTCATTTACCGGTAATTCGGTAAATGAAAATTAAAATACCGGTTTACCGGTAAATTACCGGTAAATTTTTTTCTTGAAAAATAAAATTAAGGTGATAAAAAATATAAGTCATTATGATTTCCATTTCACATTTTTATTTCAAAGATATCAAATATAAAAAATATAAAAATTAAAGTGTTATTCTAAACAAACTATAATAATAAATATAGNTCGGATAATTGAAAAGTCGGATAACCGAAAAGTATGAAAAAATCCATTATTAGTGTAGTATATTATTATATCCCATGTAATTAGTATATTAGTATATCGCTATTAACCTACTTCGCGTTGAATTTTCATCGATGTTATGCCTAACAAAAATTTTCAAAAATAATAATCGTCGCTATTGTCGTTAAAAATTAGAAAATTAAGCCTCGTTTAAATACTGGCGCCCTTTCATGGTCGAATGAGTGTTGCCAGCTAAAACACGTAAAAATGATATTAAAGTAGCCAAGACATAGCCAAATATTGTAGCGCCACATCACTAGCAGACATTTGAAATTTGCCGACTAGGACGGTCGGTTAACCGAGGTGTCGGTTAATCGGGGGTCGGATAATCGATGCTCTACTGTATAATAATAAATATAAAAATAAACAGAAATAAAATAATACAGAAAAATAAAAATACAACAGAAAAAGTATATTGTACCTAATACCATTTTATTGATTACCATTTTTTAAAATTAACTTCTCAAAAAACTTAAATTATTTATAGTCTTATCTCCTAATTTTGATCTAATTTTTGTACAAAATAATCCAGATCCTGAGAATACCCTTTCTAATTCAACACTTGGTGGACGAATGGTCATTATATTAAAATTAAACAAAAACTATCTCACATAAAATTAATAATGAGATATATTGTTGCTTACACTTACCTGTTTTTTGTTTTTTTTTTCAATGTCCCTTTAGCCCATTTAAATATCTATAAACACAATATTATCTACATAGAAATTTCTAGTATGGATTTTTCATTTACAGGTAAGTTAACCGAATGTTTTTTTGTCAATTTATCGGTTAACCGGTAAATCGGTAAACCGGTATACAATCCCTAGTCGCTATTCATTGAATGCTTGCGAGCTTTATGACAATGTCCTCACTGGAAACCGATTATATCCATATCCCATAGAAAAAAGAAGGATAAATAATTTTGATTATATAGCAATTACATTTGATTGTTGTATATATATTTAGTTAAATTATAATTTATCGTACTGTTATTCAAAGTTTTCTGCCAAGGATGTGAGGAAGAGAAGGAAGAACTCCCATGCGAGAAGTGGAAAATATGCAAAAGTTCTTTAATTACAAATATTAAATTAAGGAAAGACAGACATGTGAACAGACAAACGACAGTTGGAATTTATATGTCTACAATTCTTTTAAATTGCAGCCCAATGATGGATATTTGTAGCTGATATTTGACACACAGAAAAAGTACTTTTCTATCAAATGTCATTTAAGGTTTAGATCAATGAAGTCTTATTATAAACTAGCTTACCCGTCGCGCATTGCTGCGATCTCAGAAGATACGAAATTCAAGCAAACTCGTTATAATAAAATTCAATTTACATTTTATCATTTTTATTGAAACTTATTATTATTATTCATTTTCATCGGGAAAACTTTTCAAAGTGTCGTTTCAATTCTATTTATTTATTGGAGTGTTTGTGGATACACGATATTTTTTGTTTTTCCGTCTGATGCGAACACGAATAAATCAGAAGATATTCTGACGCGTGAGCCGGCAACATACAGTTGTCCACGGGAGAAGCACGGATTCTCCAAATTTAGCCCACACACTCGCAGCAATTGTCAGAAGTGCGATATTCCCCATTTATATATATTTTTTTTAATCCTTTATAATTTTAATTATTTAATTGCTCCTTCCTCTCTTCCTTGGCATGTTGTGAAATTTCTGATAGTTGGATAATAAACCGTTAATTTGTCTTTTAAAATTATTTTGAGTTGATATTAAAATTTGGAAAAGGGGGGATCCCTAGATCGGTAAAATAGGCGAATTTCCTCCTACAACTTCGGTTGTTGTTCGGGATACAGTTAAGGTTTTAACAAAGTTCGAGCGAATACATAATTAGCAAAAAAAAAAAAAAATCGAAATAAAGTGATTAAACAAAAACTATTACAAATATCGTAAATAACAGTTCACAAATGCATATATAGAGATATTTTTGAAGGGGGGAAATGGTTTTCACAATTTGAAATCGATCGAACAAACTATGCTCAAATGCTCGTGTAAACGCGCGCCATCTATCGTAGGTTAAATGTACTATGCCGGAATGTAATAAAAAACTTCCCAAAGTTTTATGGCAATCGTACTATGCCACAAACCTTCGCGGGAGTATATTAAACAACTTCCCAAAGTTTCACGGCAATCGGATAAACGGTGTGGTAATGCATGAAGGACAGACAGACACACACACATACACACATACATTCATTTTTATATATATAGATAAATGTATACTAATATATACACAGAAAATGAAATGATAAAAATGTTCCTTATTTCTGAAACATGTTTAATCATAGTACTACCACATATTACAATCATTTTCTAACTTGTTGTTTTGATTGGCTCGTATTTACGATTTAGGTTAAATAATCCCAAATGCTTTACCAAAACTATTCACTCTGACTGTGAGTGTGGATTGACTTTAATGAATAATTGTTGTTTTTCTTTAAATTCTATTTATCAATACACTCTGTATAACTTTTTGTAAAACCTTTCCTGTACATTTTTGCCGGACCATATACGCACTTTAGTAATTTTTTGAAGAGAAACTTTATTACATGACATATATTCAAAATATTAATAAAAACGTGGGAAATATTAGGGAAGATAGTTTGAGAATTATTATGCGAAAATTTTAAGATTTTCACTCTTCTGACACGGAATTTATATTGTATAAAAACTGAGTATTCTTACCCCACTCATCTCTAATCGACGGCACACTTATTTCTTATTTTATATTTTCATTACAGGAGATTATGGAAAACGGATCAGACTTCGCTCATTTCGATTGCCTTCACAAATATGGTATTACGTCAGGAATCATTCTGCATCCAGAAAATTGGTGGAAATTTTTCCAGAATATGTGGAAGATTTCCTGCTCTCCAGTATGCACACCAAATTCCCACTGCTACAAATATACAGGCAATACGGCCGTTCAATTGTTTGGAATATCTGTTCTACGTACAAACTTTGAAATCCAAGTGGTAATTAAATATTAAATTATTGTTTATGCATATATGAATAGTTTTTTAAAAGTGGCCATGTTTTTATTATCAAACAGATATTTTTCGAGCTGTACACATATACCCTAAGCAGTATGTCTACCAAATTTCACTTATAAATGGAGAACAGTTTGTTGTACAGTGAGCTGTTAATAACTGCTGTTTAATTATGATCAGACTCTTTCGAAATTAATCAAAGATTAAACCATGTTATTTAAACTGTTTCGTGTTTATCTGAATATAAATTCTATTTAGAAAACTAAATATGTAGAATATGTCAAAATGAAATAATTTCATAAAATCGCATTTGTGTTGTATTGAAATATTTTTAATTTTTCAGATTGGCCCAGCAATAATCCATTCGTATTTGCAAAGTGATTTCGGAAATAGTGTATTTGTACAAAGTATTATAAACGAAGGACCGTTTCGACAAAGATTCATCCGCCATTACTACTCTCCTTCTCGATTCTCAACCTTACTTGATCATGTTGCCATGTTTTGGGAATCCCGTTTGGTGAAATATCTAAATTCCACTAATTTAAATTTAAAGGTATTCATTAGATATTGTTTTAATATATAAAATATATTTATCTTAACAGATTGAGCGTGACGTTCGCATATGGAACTACAAAATGTATTTGAAGAATCCAATTTACGTCTCAGAAGACAGGACAATTGCCAAATTCAGAAAATGGTACGCTCAGTTTTACAGCAAAAATAGTTCGAGGGCTGAAGAAAAGAGTCTCAATTGGTAACTGGAAGTCGTTTTATATTTATAGAAGCTATGGATGAAACTAATTCTATTCGTTAATAATTTTCACGATTGATTTTCATATTGTAATTCATGATATAGTGCTAAAATTAACGAACCACTCAAAATCACAATTAAAAAATGGTTTATTGTATTCATAAAATATTTTGTTTTTTACGTTAATTACGTTCTTTTAATAAGATATAAAATAAAGTAAATTGATTGCTTACTATTCTAATTGATTGTTGTTCTTTCGATGGCAAAAGGCTCTTTTGTACACAGGTATAAAACATCTCTGATCAACATCAAAAAATCCTTTTAAAGAAATATCACTGACACAATACGATATTATCTGTTATTCACAAAATACTTCTTTTAGCTTAAACAAAATCAGATATAACATATGAGCCACAATTACATAGCGAAATGGGTAGGAATCAGGAGGGATTTGGTAAAAAAGAAATCTACTAATTAAATCAGTTGACTTCAGATGTATTTATTGATGTAACTAGCTCAAAAACATACATGTATTGATTTGTATAACGGAATACTTTAGGTCTTAGGATACACTTCACATCATACGAGGTGTAAAAGTATCGGACCTTTATTTTTCCCGCGTAAACCAATGACGCGCGGGAGGCCTCCTTCGGTGGAGATGTGGAGGAGACAGTCATGCACTGTCCTGAATTTTTTCCTGCCCGCAGGAAGCGTCAGTCGCTGGCAGTCTACCTATGAGTGAGGACGTGTAGTGAGCGCTCGTCGGATTCCAGTAAGTTGAATAATGACTGAACAACGTGAGCAGCGATATTGCATCAAATTTTGCCAAAAGCTTGACGATACCCAAGCGGAAACCATTCGCAAGATTCAACAGGCTTTCGGTGACGATCCCCGAGGTCAAAAAAGCGCGGCAAGTCCGCAGCAATGTCAAAGTCATGTTGACAGTTTTTTCGACTCCCGTGGGGTCGTGGTATATCGTGAGCACCACAAGGCCAAACTATCGCAAAGGAGTACTACTAGGAGATCCTTCGTCGTCTTTGTGATGCTGTGCAGCGCAAACGACCGGATCTGTGGTCGACCAAAGCTTGGCAGTTCCATCGTGATAACGCATCACGTGATAACATCTAATTCAGACTTTCGTCGCCAAACACAACATTCCTGTGGTTCGTCACGCTCCGTACTCTCCCGACATGGCTCCGTGTGACTTTTGGCTGTTTCCCAAGCTGAAAATGCCGCTAAAAGGAACAAGCTTTGAGTCGAGAGAAGACATCGTGCGTAATGCGACGGATCGGCTGATGGCCATTCCAAAACCTGCGTTCCAGCAGTGCTTCCAGCAATGGCAGGAGCGCTAGGAGAAGTGTGTACACTACCAAGGAAACTACTTTGAAGAGGATTTTAGGGTTTTGTACCTCAAAATCAATAAATGTATTTTTGCCGACTAAAGGTCCGATACTTTTTGAACAGCCCTCGAAAACTCGTGTGACCGTAGGGTCGGTGTCTTTTTGAAACCACGTCAGGATGGTCTCGCAGGACTCGGAAATCGCGACGTTATGTCACGCGAGCGGTAGCGGGTGAGCGATGGGATTCGGAGTAGAGGTGAGGAGAGAGACGAGGAAGTGACTCACTCGGACTCCATAGTAACAAATAAATAACAATTTTAATAAGTACTAAAGAAAATACAGATATATTCGATATCGGGCATATTATCGGGCTTAATTATACTAGGCCGCTGAGAGAGAAAGTTTACAACCGAATCGCGGGTTGATAAATACCTTTCTTCTAAGTCGCAGATCTATAGTATGATGACACTGTTGACTTCGATGGAATGTTCTCTCAAATTCTGGTCCGTTAACAGGAGCTCGGAGGTGTGGAAGCACGGAAGTGGGGTGAGATTCTTAACGAGGCACGGTGTTATTTAGGTTCTGGATTCTGGTGCACGGGTTTTACGTCTGGATTCGGGTTCACAGGGTTAATCCTTGAGGACGACTTTTGTAGGAGGACTTTGGATGACGACTGACCTCGGGTGTTTTTTTTCTTTTCTCTTGTTATTCCTCTTGGGCTTTTCCCAGGAGGTCAGGAGGTTATTAATGGTTCCGGGTGACACATCTCTGACTAGCTGGATCTTCCTGAACAAGGAACCAACTCCGTGGGAAATAAATTTTATGGTTTTTAGCCTAACGCTCGAATTTAGATGATGGAATGTTTTAATAATTAAAATTTAAAATAACACTTTATTAAGGGTCTGTTCGTCCCTCACACTCGCTTATTTCCTACCAATGAAATAACGATTTAAAATGGGAGTGGTTTGATTACGACACTTAGCAATTATTTCGAGTATATTATTTGGTTATATTATTTTGGTAAATTACTTATTACTTTAACCGTTCAAGTATGCTATTCTTATTAGTTTCTTGTTATGTGTGAGTGTGTCAATGGGAAGAATATATAAAATCGCAGCTCTTATCTAGAATCACCCACGGTTAATAAGTTTTATCCGTTTTATCTAATATTTAAGAATCGTGTGTTTTATACATCTACTTTTCATGTTAAACCACTTTTTAAAAAATACACATTATAGCAGTGTTCTATGTCTCCATTTGAAGCCCTGCAAAATATAAATTAGTAGTTCATTGCAAAGTCAGCATTTATGTAAGTAAAGTAAATTAAGAGAAACAAAAACAAATGTACAGTGGGCGATTGGTTAAAAAATATGAAAATTCTTTCAATTATTGGTCTTACAGAGACACATATAATCAAAATGAAAAAGGAAGATAAGAAGTATCTAGAACAAGAACATATACTGTACTATTATTTAGCAAAGTGCAAAGAATTAGATTTGTTCGACCATCTGGAGGCCTTTTATTGCTAATCAGGAAACAAATTGATGCGTTACTACAACGATATATAACCGAAAAATTTATTTTTAATTAATAGATACCGGGCAGAGATTTAATTCAAATTGGGAAGATTCGCGAATTGGAATCATACTCGTATATCTCCCCACTTCAATTGATAAAAAGTCGTTTTCAAGAAATTCAAAAAATCATCGCACAATGGTCTAATTTAATTAATTTGTGGATAATAGGTGATTTCAACGCTCAAATTGGAGAGAAGTTAGATTCAAAATATAAAAGAAAAAATGCACCAATATTAATAATTGGAGTGTATTTAAAGACAAAACAATACAGATGGCAAAATCCTACTGGACTTTGCTCAAGAAAATGAATTATTCATTTTAAATAGTAGGGTCAACGATGATTTCCCTTCTGAATATATTTTTGTAGTACGTATGGGTAACTCTATAATAGACTATATTATTTGCTCTGAATTTGTTATAGATCAGTGTATAACGATGAAGGTACTGAACTTAGATGATTCAGATCATTTTCACGTGATACAATTGGAATTAAGAGGAAATACAGACAGAATAAACGAATTTCAGATATCGACACAAAATGAAGAATTAATTAAGGATAAAGGACGAAAATTTAATAAACAGAGGTTTTTTAAGAGAAATTGAAAATAATGCTAATGATACACTATTACAGGAAGAGAACAAAGAACCGATAAATAATTATAATAATCTAATGGTATTACTAGAATCCTATCGGTTTAAGAGGTGTATAAAGAATATGATACCAAAATTCGAACAAAGATGGTATGATAATAAATGTTACTATTACAAAATGAAGAAACAGAAGAGTCTGCAACAATTTAGAAAAACACTCAGAACAATCACTGGAAAAATATTTAGAAAATGTGAGAATATTGTATACAGAAACTATATTTATTAAAGATGGGGGCACTCAATAGGCTCTCTTTGTTTTGATTGCAATAATTTAACTACAACTTTGTAAAAAAAGGCATAAAGTGTTTGCCATATTTCTAGATATCGAAAAAGCTTATGATTCAGTGATTATCTCAAATTTACAAAGGAAAATGATTAAATACCGGTAGAAGATAACCTTATAAAAAATAATAGGATTATTATTTGGCTACAACGAAGTGGTGATCAAACAAGATACTTTTCAATAGCCGGCTTTTGATATTGACCGAGGCCTATTACAAGGTGATACCTGGTCACCACATCTGTTTATTAATTTTTATACGTTGGATTTTAATGACTGCTTTAAGATGATGGTTTTATATTCGAGAAACAAGTAATAAATTCGATATCTTATGCAAATGGCAGTGATTATTGCCCGAACAGCTGCTGCTTTACGTAGAGAAATGTGTGCTGTGAATGAGTATTGTGAAAAATTAAAATTCAACCCTAGTAAATCATTTGTAATGATATTCCGAAATAGAACCAGACTTTCTAAGAAACACGTATCCTTTTACCTCAATAACGAAGAATTAAAAATAGTTCAAGAGATCAAATTTCTGGGAATTATTTTAACACCTACATTGTCGTTGGAAAAACAATACAAAAGGAACATGATCAAATCCAACATACTGATTAAAGAATCTGTATAAAGTTTTTCTTATAGTCCTTGGATATTCCAAAATCCTATAAATATTTTGGTGCTATATTTAGAGTATGTTATTTTTAAATGGGGAATGTCAATTAAATTACTGTTGTTAATCTGTTTATCTGTATCCCCCAACATTGTTAGTGTCTAGTTCCATATTTTCTGTTTTTTGTTTTGACATTTCGTTTGTCTGTAACTGCTTTCAAACCATTTATTATTAGTTCTGGAGTGTTAATCAGTTCTTTCCTAAAAATCAATTAATTGAACCACTTTATTCAAATTAGCATCGTATGTATGTATTTTGTTATCCTTTATATAATAATTTCTTGTTATTATTCTATTTCCGTTTAATTTTTCTTGTTTGATTGTTGCTTGTAAATTTTTCTCCTAAATCTTGATTTCTTAAATAAGTCTGCAGTAAATATTATTATTATTATTATTATTTTCATCTTCTCATTATCGAAGTTAACTTTCATTTTCCAGAATTCTTTAAGAATTAAATTTCTGGTGTATAAGGAATCTAATGAAATTTTTACAGTAGGTTTAATTTCATTTTTGGTTAGTCTAAGTGCACTTTCTATAGAATTATGTGTTATTCTTAAGTACTGTTTTATGGACTGGTTAACTTCTTTTAAACAGTCCGTCAAATTAAACGGAAAATTTATAATTATGATATTTTTATTATTTCTTTCATTTACAAATTTATCTACTTCAAATTTCAACAATACCTTTTATTTGGCTGTGATTCTTGGATATTTCCTCTATTTCATCTATCTTTTGGAACGATTTTGTCAATTCTCGAAAATATTTTTCCTCTTTCAGTGAATTAACATCTGTCTTAATTCCTTGTAATTCTATATTAAGCTGTAAAAATTTCTATATTAGTTCATATATCGATTTTAATGTATATTGGGATTCTTCCTGTACCTTTGGTTCTGTGTTTCTTAATGTTTCGAAATATTCGTATATTTTCGTAGTTCTCGTAACCTCAAGACTGCTTTTATAATAATCCTCTTCAATTTGATAGAAATCTGCGCTCATTAAATCGTTCAATTGCTTTTCCTTTTCCATCTCTTTGGAATTATCCTTACGTGGTCTGCCACGCTCCCATTTTTGCATATCCGATTGGTTCATTCCTTGAAAAGATCCCAGATTTGATTCAATCCCGGCACACAACAGTAAACACATTATTAAATCCAATGATAATCTATTCGTAAATATCCACTTTGCCAAATCAATTATTTTTCGTCTATTTTCGGTTTTCCAATTCATTAACACACAATATTCCAGCTCCACTAAAAGTTCACCAGTACCTCTGGCAACCCGGCACCAGTACCTACCAGCACACACCCCCTGTTAATTTTATATTACAATACAGAAAACAGGCAATAAATGAAATGGGCAATAATAATTTATGCCGTGCAAATCTACTGTTTCCAATTTTGCCCTTAATATTATGCATATGAAAATATTCTTACCGAAACCATTTACGACCGAATTTACTTCTGAGATTCAAAACTGCAGTTAGAACTTTTCTTGCCCGGGAAAGGTCAGATATAAAGATTTTATATGTCAATGAAAAATTACAATTGCTCAATATACAAGTCAAGTTCCACGGGTCAAAGATTATGTCAAAGATAACCACATTCTTGATTACTTATTTTCTGTTGAAATGTACCTAGAAACTAACAATTATTTATTGCGACATTGTCACAAAACAGGATTGCAATTTTTAATCGTATTTTTAATTTATTTTATTTAAAATATTTCTCCTTCTCAAATTAGTATTGTCTTGCCCCCGTACATCATACTTTTCCCATAACAATAGAGTCGTACCGGTAATCTATCATTTCAATGCCGTCATTATTACAAATTCTATTTATCGTAAGTCTTCCATTTAAAGAATATCTTCAGTTTCGGTTATTGCTTTGCGCTTTCTGCAGTGAATATTCATAGTGCTGTTATTAATATACGAAATTTATACACTGAATCTGGGTGCAAAAATGTAGTACCTTAATACTTCTTATATATATTCCTAAAAGTATGAAGAATGCAATAACTACATTGATAAAGAAATAAGTGTGTCACAAGAAAGATTACCAGATTGAAGTTGTATTAGAACAATGCTGAAAAACAGAATTATTGAATTAATCAATAAATGATACGTTACAGTAAAGACTTAATTGTAAATGGAATGAATTTCATGATAAAATTCAATGTTTGTAAATCTTTTGTTATAAAAATAGAACAATTGTACATTCCAACTTTTTAATACTACTGTGTCTTTTTTTTTGCGAATCCATTATGTGTTTGGCCAGGCCCACAGTGGGGTAACCGGGTGGTGAGGGTTGGGGCCCGACGTATCTGGACAGACCATCCCAGAAAAATTCTCGGGGTTTTTTGACCTGCTCAGATTCGATCCTGGGTACAGTAAGTTGCCATCTTAAATACTCAGCCATTTGGATACATATACAGGTAGGCCTCCTGCAACGCAGTACCTTTACAACATGTTTTTGCTCCAACACAGTTGGAAAAATGCAGAAATTTTCTTACTATCCAGTACTTTTACAACGCGGTTTACAGTATTTAGAAACAAATTACCTTTCACATAACAGAAAAATCGCAACGGATCACGCGATAAAGCCGCAGTTCGGCATACAGAGCTAAATGTCCTTGAAAAAAGCTGTTTGTCGACGTTGGTGTGTTATTCCCTTGAAAGTTTCAGGAGAAGACCAGTTTCTAGACAGATGTGCATCAGTTACCATAAGCACTCAAATATACCACTAAATTTTCGATCATTTATACTCTTTCAATAAGTGGGAACTGCAAAAATGGTCCAAAATACAGTATAAACTTCTATTGGGTGTGTATTTTTAACAACATAGTGAAGGAAAGTTATTTTTTGCAATTTTTACTGTCCACAAAACTGATTGAAAAAATTTTAGCCATAACAATGCCGAATGAAAAGAAAGGACCATCATTAAAAAAGAAATTTATAACTCTTCAAACAAAGAAATTTTGGAGTGAATTAAAAATCAAAAGCGGATAGCTGATATTAATAGGCATTTTAATTTAAATGAGTTGACTGTTTGGTCGATTAAGCAATCGGGAGAAAAGATTAGGAATTTGGCCACATCCAGATCATCTATTCTTGCAAAAAATGTTGCTCACCCAAGAGCACTTATAATAGAAAAAATGGAACAAGCGCTAATATTATGGGTAGAAGATATGAACAAGAAACAGTTGCCTTTAAATAAAACTGCACTTAAACACAAAGCCTTAAAAATATTTGATTATTTAAAACAAATGGGACAGTTGTCAGCTGATGAAACCAGTGTTAAATTCGTGGCTAGCAATGGCTGGTTTGAAAAATTCAAAAAACGCCATTCAAACACCAAGTTTTTCTCTTTTCAGAACCAAATCCCAGTTTTTGTATTAAGTTGGTGTCTCCTATAATGCAATTTCCCACAACGTGGTATTTTCAAGGAACGTATCTATCGCATTGTAGGAGGCCTACCTGTATTCAGAATTTAGAATCATTACAGTCGACCCCCTATAACACTGTTGATTTTTCCGTTTTATATGAATTCCATGTTGTACGAGTTACTTATATTTTACAAATACGTGAGCCGTTCACAGCCCAGCACATGTATTTGTAAAATCTAAGTGACTTGTACAACATGGAATTCATATAAAATGAAATTATCAACAGTGTTATAGGTGAGGTCGACTGTACATATCTGATAATGTGGCATTTAAAAATGTTTCAGTTAATAGGACTTTAAGGTTTTTGACTCCTTGAAGACATGAAAGTTGCCATAGTTTAATATAGCCAAATTGTAATTGTAAAGTGGTCAAATTTAATAGTTTGGTGAACTCATATACTGTACTATAGATAAGTATACTGTTATAGATAATAAACATATTTAACGATGATAATGAATAACAAAAATAATCAAATATAAAAATATGAACTTGTATATTTAGTTATCCATGTTATACACCAATATTGTGGATAAGAGCAGTGTTCAACTATAATTATTTAACAAAACTGTAATAAAATTGAAAGTACTAATAAGTATCAAAATATTTATACATCATTTTTACATGCTTTCTAAATTAGTCCTCTTCCGCTTTTTGTGAATGACGACCAGATCAGAAGTGCTAATTCTTTCAGTCTGACGTGTTTGCCAACCATTAAATTCCATCATGGCCTTTTTCCCAACGTTGAACAGTTCTTCTTCGGTCCTGTCCAGATTAGACTTTAAACAAGATGAATTGTCGTTCAATGAGTTCTGGGACGAGTCCATAATTCTACGAAACCGTGTTCTAAAAGTCTGTAACAGAACATATTTAATTAAATAATAAAACTAGAACTATTCATTTAAGTTAAAAATCTTTTAAACTGAACTAAATTAGTAAATTTCAACTGGGGTGATGCAATGACAGTACAGGGGTGTAGTGTAATATAATGATGAGCAACATTGTAATGCTTTTTATATGTATTATTAACCTTTCAACAGTAGACTAGTCAGTATGGTACTCCACCCAGTAGTGGAGAATAAACGTGGAAAATTTTTAAAGTATTTTTCCATGTGTTTTTTCTCATTACTCTTTTGGAAAAAGATTTTGTAAACAGTTATGTCTAGTAAAGAAAAGTATTTTTTTATTGTTACATAATTCATTTTTTATGTGAATTTTTTTTTCGCAGTAGTTTTAGGCTAGTTTTTGGTGATATCTCCCAAAAGAATTTGATGACTATAGTCGTTGCTCACAGCTGAGTGGTTAAGTTATTCTACAGTCATATGAAATGAAAATTATAAATTAATACCTCTGTACTCATTTTATGATATTAAAACTACTATACACAATTTAAACCAATTGTATATTATTCTGATCACTATTTGTCAGTTGTCTTATTTTGTATGTTTTGTGCTAGTGCACTTTTCCCAAAAACGAACTTATCACACTGAGTTAAACAAGAAACAGAATGACCTTGAGACATATTTCCAGGAAAATTCTATGTATTTATTTTATGATATGCATTTTGGACATAATGAGTCCCAGTCATTCTTGAAATGTAGATCCTTTTATGGGATTTGTAAAACATATGCATACACATTAATAATTTCATAATAAAAAAAACTCCATAACAAACACACACATGGAACAAACTCCATCATATAAGAACATTTTAACCAGGACATAAACTTGAATGAAAATTTGCAGTTCAATACAACCTCCAGAAAAATCAACAAAGTCATCTTACATGTCTTCATTGCCTTTGCAATGAAGTTGTGAAAGATGAAACTGCTAAAACCCTTATATATGAGCCATTGTTTTTGAAAGTGGTATAAATCCATTTATTCATACATTGAGATATTTAAGGGTTTTGTGTATAATATTAAGTTATATTATAATATAATTTATAATATAACTTAATATAATTATATTAAGAATTTATAAATAAACAATTATGAAAAGTAAATTACTTTGTTAAGATAACTATAAAGATTGCCCAAATGAAAAGTGGATATGTGTCATATTTCATTGTGCAAAGTAGCAATTGGTAGGCCACTTACAGGCGGGTAAGCTAAACATGCTTCATTAAGTATTGGTGGGAATAGATTTTATCTCCTGTAATTGGCAGATTAATGTTAAGTTAGTTATAGTGGAAGCATCCAGAATCGAATAACAGGCAGTAGTTTGATTTTTAGTGGCTGAAGAGAATAGGAGTGCTGGCATCTATAAACAAATGAAGCATGTTTATGGTGAACATTGTTTAGGACAAACAGCAGTGAATAATTGATGCAAGAGTTATAGAAAGGCTGCAAGTCAGTTCAGGATAAACTGAGACCGTTCAGGCAGACACCATAATCTCCACTGCATCAATTGCTTTTGGTTGACTTTAGGCCACCACATATAACAATCAATTCAGAATGCTATTGCAAAACTCTGTCATGGCTGCACAAAGCAATGAAGTCAAAATGCTCAGGACTTCTCTCACAAAAAGTGATCCTGCTTCACAACAATGCCTGTCCCCATATGGCAAGTGCAACCAGTGCCACGTTACAGAAAATATACTGAGAGGTACTAGAACATTCACCATATAGTCCTGACCTGTTGGCCTTGCAACTTTCACATTTTTGGACTTCTCAAGAAAGCTTTGAAAGGACAAAGTTTCATGTTGGCAAATAAGGTGAAGGATAGAGTCAAAGAACTTTTTATAAGCAGCCACCAATATTCTACATGAGGGGCATTGATATATTTGTGAGACACTGGGATCTTTGCCTAAACAAACATGGATATTTCTTTTAATTTCCAATAAATGTTTGCCAGTTCTGATGTGTGTCCACTTTTCATTTGAGCAATCCCTATAACAACAACAAATATATTCATATTTCAATTTTATTTCTCTTTTACACTTAGCATTAGCTATTACTGTAAACATAAAGACTTTAAGAAAAGTTGTTTCAATTATTGATTTATTACGAATGGACTTATTCCATTTTCAAAAAATAAAAACATTCTGGCAATAACATTTTACAGTTAAACTTCTTTTGATTAATTTATGAGGATATTGTACATCATTGACTTTGTTATTATAAATATAAAAAGAAGACATCTATGCCTGACTAAAACTATCATCAACTCATTTTTTTCCAAAAGTGGACTTTAAAAGTACACTTTAAAAAAAAGGCTCATATGCAATTTAACTTCTGATATCATAAATAACAGAAAAACAAAATATAAAAATTCGAAATAGTAAAGCCTCATGAAGTCAAAGTTTAGGGGAGTAAAAAATCCTAACTTCAAGTTAAAAATTTTGATACCTGATTTTCTCAAAGTATTCCGTGACCATAAATTTCCTGTTATCAATTCATTTCTCAAGAATTTGTTCACAGAATTATTACAAAACTGTACAATTCATGGTGCTTTTGAGTTTGTTGTCAGGGCACCCCCTTGTGCCCCAAACAGAATGCCAATAATATACTGTATCAATAAAACGATGTTGACATGCAGTTGTACTGGCATGTTGTTTGACATGGAGATGTAGTGTTTATCTTAATTGTCTAAATTCATACAAAATATAAGAGGAAATGAAGATCACGGACTTATCAAAGGATGGAGAGGTACATGGGAAAGTATGTTCAAATACAAGCAGTTATTTTATTGTGACATCGTCACAATGCTAGACTGCAATTTTTAATCATATTTTTAATTTAAATTACATGTTCTTTACTTCAAATTAGTAGTGTCTTGCCCCTGTATATCATACTTTTCTTGTTAGCAATAGAGTTGTGCCAGTCATCTTTCTAACTCCTTTCAAGTAAAAATTTTTGAATTAAAATAACATGACTTCTGATGCAAACCAGAAATTCATATACAGATAATCATGGCCTCCTGCTCCTAAGCTTACCACATCTAGTCTAGATTTTCATCTCTAACTCTGTTCTCAAGATTAAGGAAAGATGGGCAGACAGCCAGACAAACAACAGTGGGAATTTATAGATCTACAAATTTTTCAAATTGTAGCGCAACCAGCAATTTGACTTAACAAGGATTGTATTATGTGGAAAACCCTATACAATGTGTCTTTTGACCTGTAGATAGCTTCCAGTTAATGCAATTTGACTTAGCAATATATTACTGTACATAACTGATTAATGTGTAATAAAGTTATACATATCAAAATATTTCATGCTGAAATATATGAAATATAAGACCATTCCTCAGCTGACGTGACAGATTGATCCATGTTGGTTGATGGAATATGTCAGCATAATAAATGGGCAATATGCCAAGAAAAAAAATGCCTCCTAGGACTTTCTATAGGAAACTAGCCCCTATTTAGGTGTTTGATATATAAAGAAAATCTGGAAAAACCACATGACCAGCTCATTAGTCAGGCACAAACACACAACCAACTAGTATTGCCAAACGATCTGCCAAACAATCCTTGATCCTCCTGTCAACGAGCATCAGATCTCCTTAGAACCTCTACAACAAGGTATTTATCAACTCACGACCCATTGTGAACTCTCTCTCTCATGCGTGTAAAGACTCTTTATCAAAATCCTATTTTTGTCTTGCTATGATCTCAGAATGTATAACCCTCTATGTTAATAAACAGACATTTGTTTTGTTTAACAAGTAGTAGAGTTTAATTTCTTCTGTTATACTGTCTCTAGACCTCCCCCCATTCCAAATCTAACCACCCATGCACACGATTGCTCACAGAAATAATAAATTAAAGGCCACAGCGTTTTCTGTGTCTTCCAGAATAAACACAATGATGTCATCCTAACATATGCATCAACGATGTGGTGCAGACCATTCTATCACATAAACAAATGACACAATCTCAAATTAGCAATAATGTGTTAAATTTCACAACTGTTATAAATAAATCACACATCTATGTTAAGTAATGAGACCTGTTGTGAATACACTAAATCTTTACTTATTAACCCTGGCATCCAAGAAGTGTGTGGAAGCACACAATCTAACAAGAAGAAGGCTGCAATATCCACAATTGAGATGCGAATAGAACATATCACGAAGTACAAAAGCAGTACACGTGTGATGTATCTGGCAGCCATGTTTGATGCTAGAGTTGATGGTGTGCAACCAGTAAATAAAATTTTCATTTTATTATATAGTATTTATGTATTTTATTTATTGTTTTTCATATTTTAATTTATTATTATGGTATTTAATTGTTAATCAAACATCTTTACTATACCCGATACAATTAAAGCTATCCACCAACCAAAGCCGAATATTATCGGGCTAGAAACGGCTATAATACTAATAATTTAATAGACAATTTTGCATTAGAGTTAGGTGCCATCTCTTGATTATTTAATTAATTTATAATTATTAAATTTATCAAGAGATGATGCCTAACACTTAACTCTAATGCCAAATTGTCTATTAAATTATTAGTATTATAGTTGTTTCTAGCCCGATAATATTTGGCTTTGGTTGATGGATGGTATTTAATTGTTATTTTTACCTTAAATTATGTGTGTTTGCCATTTCAAGTTTATCAAAATGGGTATTGTTTTGAGTCTGAACATGGATTAATTTGATTTTCCATTATTTCTAATGAAAAAAAAAATTGATTTGGACTTTGAATGATTCAGAGTTCATATGGCCTTCTGGAATGAATTAAATTCAAAGTACAAGACACCATTATATAGAAGTTATACATAAAAAAATTGATATATCAGAATTCATATGAGATGAAATTAAAATATATTAAACTCACCTTTGATAATATTTTAGAAATTTCCACTTTATCTCTGTGTGGAAACGACATCAGATGTTGACCAAACAGATAGAAATATGGTCCCATTTTATGTAAATCTACAGCATTTGCATCAGCAAGTAAAATCTCACGATAGGCTTCTCTATACACTTTGGGAAGATCGATAGAGATTATGTGACGGTTGTGTAAGGATTCAGCCAGCCAAAATGGAAGGTCGATCTTGTGTCCAGCAAGCAGGTGATTGCTCTCAGAAGACGAATCGAGAAATCCTAAAAATTAAAAGAAATTCTTAAAACAGGCACGAAGATTTAAATTCTTATAACAATTTAAACAATGCCAATCCTGAAGAATACAAATTTTACATTATAATAAGTCTATTAAAATTTTATCAATTCCATTTCTCGTTATGTTAATATTTTCCATAGTTAGATGTAAAATTTTAAGTATCTCTTCTAAAGGAAAAATTCCAATACTGTCAGAAATTAATAGAAAAACAGAATTATCAATTTCTACTTATAAGAACTGATTTCTGACAAAAATATATAACCAAACTTAAAGTTAAATAATTAAGTGCAGAAGACAACTACATTTTCTTTTTAACTCTTCCCACCTCTTGGCCACTAACAGGGTCTTTTTAGCAAGCCCATTATAGATTTGGCCAGATCCACAGCTGAGTGGGTGGAGGTGAGGAATGGGGCTCAATGTATCTGAACAGATCACCCCCTAAAAAATTCCTGAAATTTTTTAAGATGTCACCTTAACTGCTCAGCTATCTGGCCATACAATCTTTTCTACAGTACAATTTTGCATTCTAAAACATTTTGTTTGTTCTAAATATTTGTTCATTTTCCATCTAATACCCAGTGAAGGCCAGTATAAAATGGCTAAAAACATTTCTAATGTATGGTATTAAACCTAATTTTTTTGCTGGAACTGTAGAAAAGGTATGGATATACTCTGAATGTCCTGTTCCAGTTCTGCATATGTAATTTTTCAGTATTAAATAATTAAATTTAAAAGTTGAAGATTTCTTAATAACAATTCATTTGGCATATACTTGAAGTAGTAAATGCTAACAGTTTAAACTACTATAATAGTTTATATTGTAGTGAATACGAAAGAACTATTAAAGTTTAACATATAAAACATTGGTAAAAGCCAATAGTTCAAAGAGGGCTTAAAAATACCCATTTATCTGAAAGACAATGATAACTATACCCAAACTTTGATTAAAATAAATGAATTTTTATAAGTTTTATATGTTTTGAGACATGCTAATTTTCAAATAACAGTACCTATGATTACAATGAGCAGATCCTATACACTTATAAATCTGACATTACTATTTAGAATAAATGGAAAATAAAATTGTATCCTTTCACTTTATAATAACACTGCTAATCTGTACACTTTGGTACACATGAACAGTACATTAGTTTACATGGGTATAGATATGTGCTGCTTAATGGACCATGTGACAGAAGTTCCATAAAATTATATTTGAGCTGAAAAATTCATAACTGTATGTATCTTGTCTATGTTTCAATATGTTTAAATACATAAACACTTATAATTGTGCTACATATGACCCATATAAGTAGTAGACTATATCACATAATGTTTATCTAAATACACTATGATGATTGTTTAACAATGTATTTCTTGGAAGACATTCCTGTTTTTAAGTGGCACATATCTGTAATAATACAGTGTCTTCCAAAAAAGAATGCTACCATTTTAAATTACAGTAATTATGTTAAATTATTATCTGAGAAGTATGCAATGTACACCAATCGATAGAGTAACCGTCCAAGTTTCCTCTCCTGTCTGCATTCAAGCATCTTATTTATTGTCTTTAGAAAGTACCTTAAACAAAAATGGCAACTTTGCAACAGAGAAGACATTTTGTGTTCTGCAGTTTGCAAAGTTGGAATCACTCATGATCATGCAATATGAGTTTCACAACAACTCAAACTGATCTACCATGTAAGACAAACATTATTTGGTGACATCAGCTTTCAATTTTATTCTCATTTTCCTCTGATATTCTGGGTTGACCTGAACTACTTCCCTAGCAAATGCATCCTTTATCCAGTTCAGGGATAATGGAACTATCAAAACCACCAAAAAATCTCTATCTCACATGGTAGATCACTTTGAAATTGTCTGTGACACTCATGTTGCATGATGATAAGCAATTCCAACTTTGCAAACTGCAGAACACAAAATACCTTTTCTGTTGTGGAGTTACCATTTTCATTTATGGCATTTCCTAGAGGTAGCAAACAAGACATTGGAATGCAGATGATAGATAAACTCAGACAGTTACTCTATTGATTGGTGTATGACGCATACTTCTTGGGTAATTACTGTAATTTTAAAAGGTAGCATTCTTTTTGGAAGACCCTGTATATATGATATCTGTACTATTATATTAAATTCAGAAAGTAGCATAAAAATTTCATATTTAACTTAGGAACAAATGTAAAACAATAAAAATATTAAATTTTAAATTTATCTTATATACAACTTTGTATTTTTCAAGAAGAAATGTTACTGCTATTAGTAATTAGCTATATTGCACTGCAAATTTTTTTAAAAGTACAGTAGCCCATCATTACATGACACCTCATTATATTGCTCATTTTGATATACCACACTTCTTTTTTAGTTTTCCAAATATAAAAACACTTTAGCCAATAATTTTTAAAACAGTTACCATTGAATTTCTTCTGGAAAAAAAATATTAGCTGATTCCAATCATTGGCATTGAAACTACCATTATATGAAATACGATCCACAAAAAAAAAAAAAAGCAAGCTGGCACAAAGATTGGAAATACACAAAACAGGTAAGATACAAATGCATATGATATTTATACAGAATGACATAATGACATTTAATTTTTTTTATTATAGCTGCATATTTAACACTTAAAGCAATTAATAAAAGCCTGCTTACTAAGTATTTTGGACATTTTAAATTACTGTAATGATGTTAATTATTATCATTAACGTATGTGATGTACACTGATTGGTAGAGTAATCGCCTGAGTTTTGTCTCCTGTCTGCATTCAAATGTCCTGTTGTCTACTGCCTCTAGGAAATACCATAAATGAAAATAGCTACTCCACAACAGAGAAGGCATTTTATGTCCTGCAGTTTGCAAAGTTGGATTCACTTGTTGTTGTGCAGCATGAGTAATCTGCAGGAGCCATAGAATTGCAGTTAATATTTTAATGCATTATGATGTTCTCGGATAATAATTAACATAATTACAATAATTTAAAATGGTAACATTCTTTTTGGAAGACCCTGTATTATAACTAATAAAATTTGCTTTAACATCATAAATACTAAGCTCATTATTTATAATGAACTAAGAGTTTAGATTAGTTAAATTTGATATGGGCACAAATAATCAGTAAACATTAAATTATTTACAATAGAAAAAAATACTTTAATAAGCAATTACTTATTGTGACATCGTCACAATACCAAGCTGCAAATTTTGTCACAAAGCAATTAATTTTAGTAGTTTCCCTGTCCATCACACTTTCCTGTTAACAACAAAGTCATGCTGGTCATCTATCTAACTCCATTCGAGAGAAAATTTTTGAATTGAAATAACATAACTTCCAGTTTTCATTGGAAGTTCTTATATTGTTAATTGTGGTCTCCAGCCCCTAAGGTTTCCATATCTGGTCTTGACTTTCATTTATCTAATACCATTCTTGAGATTAAGAGAGGACAGACAGATAGACAACAGTGGGAATTTATAGGTCTACAATTTTTTCAAATTGCAGCCAAAGAAATTAAAAAAAAAAAAAAAAAAATTCAAGTAGTTTCAAATTCTTTCATCTATATAAAATGTTTGCAATGTAACCCACTGTTACTATGTGACATTTTTGGGCTCCAACTTTGGAAGTCTACAAATGGGGCAGTCCAACTTTTATCAGTTTGGGCTAAACTGTAAGTTACAAGCCAGAGAAGTAATTTTCTAAGAGCATGTTGAAAATAAGAGATTCTGAATTTTCCTCTATAAAGAAAAACACAAATTTTTTTCAATTGTATTTTGGATTAATGGAGTCTTATTTTCATATACATTATATTATTTATAAATAAATGTTTATTTATTTCGAAAGTTCATAAAACTTGGCATCATTATAACAGGGATGCACAACCTTTTCTGAAGAAGGGCCAAATTAGGATTAAGTTTACTGACTGGG
>NW_019384798.1:447169-473007 GCF_000671375.1 Centruroides sculpturatus | reverse complement strand
CGATCAACTAAATTCGTCACAACTCCAGCTTTATTTAGTAATATTTTCTTATTCACACATCTCCAAGTATTTGAAAATATTTCCTTTCCACTCAAAAATAAAATATGAATAAAGGTTTATGGCTTTGTGAAACTTTTTTTTGAATTTATGCTGTTGAAATAAATAAATAAATTAATTAATTAAAACATTTGTTGGTTTTGTTTACACGTTTATTGGGCTGCATTGCAACTTGCCTTGGGCTGCATGTGGCCCATGGGCTGGACACCCCTGGCCTAGATAAATGCAAAACATTTCACATAGAAAAAGAAAACCTGAAGAAAGAAGATTTTGCACTTGGAAATGGAAACATTATTAAATATCCTGACAGAGGAAGAGTTTTACAAGTATTTAGGATTCCAACAGGCCAAACTAACAGAACATACACATATAAAACAAAGATTAATTAAAGAATACCAAAGTAGGTTAAATGCTATTCTCAGAACATAGTTAAATGTAAAACACACAGTTAAAGCAATAAACATATGTGTTGTCCCAGTACTCACTTATTCTTTTGGAGTTATACATTGGACTCACACAGATCTCGAGCAACTCCAAATGAAAACAAGAACAACACTTACTAAGCATAAACAACATCCTAAATCTGCCACAGAAAGATTAACCCTTCCTCGTAAAGATGGCGGATGTGGACTGATTGACATAGCTAACCTTCACTTCAAACAAATACAGTCACTGTGAGACCCATAATCACAGATAAAACAATTTACCACAACAGACCAGACATCACACTCATTGACAAACACAATAAAATCACATACATTATAAACATATCCATTCCAAACACTTACAATATACAAAACACATGCACTGAAAAAATAGCAAGTACACAGAACTTGCCCAGGAAATAAGGTATCTGTGGAGGATGGATAGGGTACTTATTATACTTGTTGTTTTCTCCTCTACAGGTGTGATCCAAACACACTGTACAAAAGCCTGGGAACATTACAACTGAATAGAAATACATACATCACACTACAGAAGGCCACTATATTGAGTACATGCCATATTGTTAGGAAATTCCTGAATACAGACACAGACACACTTATTTAANCCGATACAATTAAAGCTATCCACCAACCAAAGCCGAATATTATCGGGCTAGAAATAGCTATAATACTAATAATTTAATAGACAATTTTGCATTAGAGTTAGGTGCCATCTCTTGATTATTTAATTAATTTATAATTATTAAATTTATCAAGAGATGATGCCTAACACTTAACTCTAATGCCAAATTGTCTATTAAATTATTAGTATTATAGTTGTTTCTAGCCCGATAATATTTGGCTTTGGTTGATGGATGGTATTTAATTGTTATTTTTACCTTAAATTATGTGTGTTTGCCATTTCAAGTTTATCAAAATGGGTATTGTTTTGAGTCTGAACATGGATTAATTTGATTTTCCATTATTTCTAATGAAAAAAAAAATTGATTTGGACTTTGAATGATTCAGAGTTCATATGGCCTTCTGGAATGAATTAAATTCAAAGTACAAGACACCATTATATAGAAGTTATACATAAAAAAATTGATATATCAGAATTCATATGAGATGAAATTAAAATATATTAAACTCACCTTTGATAATATTTTAGAAATTTCCACTTTATCTCTGTGTGGAAACGACATCAGATGTTGACCAAACAGATAGAAATATGGTCCCATTTTATGTAAATCTACAGCATTTGCATCAGCAAGTAAAATCTCACGATAGGCTTCTCTATACACTTTGGGAAGATCGATAGAGATTATGTGACGGTTGTGTAAGGATTCAGCCAGCCAAAATGGAAGGTCGATCTTGTGTCCAGCAAGCAGGTGATTGCTCTCAGAAGACGAATCGAGAAATCCTAAAAATTAAAAGAAATTCTTAAAACAGGCACGAAGATTTAAATTCTTATAACAATTTAAACAATGCCAATCCTGAAGAATACAAATTTTACATTATAATAAGTCTATTAAAATTTTATCAATTCCATTTCTCGTTATGTTAATATTTTCCATAGTTAGATGTAAAATTTTAAGTATCTCTTCTAAAGGAAAAATTCCAATACTGTCAGAAATTAATAGAAAAACAGAATTATCAATTTCTACTTATAAGAACTGATTTCTGACAAAAATATATAACCAAACTTAAAGTTAAATAATTAAGTGCAGAAGACAACTACATTTTCTTTTTAACTCTTCCCACCTCTTGGCCACTAACAGGGTCTTTTTAGCAAGCCCATTATAGATTTGGCCAGATCCACAGCTGAGTGGGTGGAGGTGAGGAATGGGGCTCAATGTATCTGAACAGATCACCCCCTAAAAAATTCCTGAAATTTTTTAAGATGTCACCTTAACTGCTCAGCTATCTGGCCATACAATCTTTTCTACAGTACAATTTTGCATTCTAAAACATTTTGTTTGTTCTAAATATTTGTTCATTTTCCATCTAATACCCAGTGAAGGCCAGTATAAAATGGCTAAAAACATTTCTAATGTATGGTATTAAACCTAATTTTTTTGCTGGAACTGTAGAAAAGGTATGGATATACTCTGAATGTCCTGTTCCAGTTCTGCATATGTAATTTTTCAGTATTAAATAATTAAATTTAAAAGTTGAAGATTTCTTAATAACAATTCATTTGGCATATACTTGAAGTAGTAAATGCTAACAGTTTAAACTACTATAATAGTTTATATTGTAGTGAATACGAAAGAACTATTAAAGTTTAACATATAAAACATTGGTAAAAGCCAATAGTTCAAAGAGGGCTTAAAAATACCCATTTATCTGAAAGACAATGATAACTATACCCAAACTTTGATTAAAATAAATGAATTTTTATAAGTTTTATATGTTTTGAGACATGCTAATTTTCAAATAACAGTACCTATGATTACAATGAGCAGATCCTATACACTTATAAATCTGACATTACTATTTAGAATAAATGGAAAATAAAATTGTATCCTTTCACTTTATAATAACACTGCTAATCTGTACACTTTGGTACACATGAACAGTACATTAGTTTACATGGGTATAGATATGTGCTGCTTAATGGACCATGTGACAGAAGTTCCATAAAATTATATTTGAGCTGAAAAATTCATAACTGTATGTATCTTGTCTATGTTTCAATATGTTTAAATACATAAACACTTATAATTGTGCTACATATGACCCATATAAGTAGTAGACTATATCACATAATGTTTATCTAAATACACTATGATGATTGTTTAACAATGTATTTCTTGGAAGACATTCCTGTTTTTAAGTGGCACATATCTGTAATAATACAGTGTCTTCCAAAAAAGAATGCTACCATTTTAAATTACAGTAATTATGTTAAATTATTATCTGAGAAGTATGCAATGTACACCAATCGATAGAGTAACCGTCCAAGTTTCCTCTCCTGTCTGCATTCAAGCATCTTATTTATTGTCTTTAGAAAGTACCTTAAACAAAAATGGCAACTTTGCAACAGAGAAGACATTTTGTGTTCTGCAGTTTGCAAAGTTGGAATCACTCATGATCATGCAATATGAGTTTCACAACAACTCAAACTGATCTACCATGTAAGACAAACATTATTTGGTGACATCAGCTTTCAATTTTATTCTCATTTTCCTCTGATATTCTGGGTTGACCTGAACTACTTCCCTAGCAAATGCATCCTTTATCCAGTTCAGGGATAATGGAACTATCAAAACCACCAAAAAATCTCTATCTCACATGGTAGATCACTTTGAAATTGTCTGTGACACTCATGTTGCATGATGATAAGCAATTCCAACTTTGCAAACTGCAGAACACAAAATACCTTTTCTGTTGTGGAGTTACCATTTTCATTTATGGCATTTCCTAGAGGTAGCAAACAAGACATTGGAATGCAGATGATAGATAAACTCAGACAGTTACTCTATTGATTGGTGTATGACGCATACTTCTTGGGTAATTACTGTAATTTTAAAAGGTAGCATTCTTTTTGGAAGACCCTGTATATATGATATCTGTACTATTATATTAAATTCAGAAAGTAGCATAAAAATTTCATATTTAACTTAGGAACAAATGTAAAACAATAAAAATATTAAATTTTAAATTTATCTTATATACAACTTTGTATTTTTCAAGAAGAAATGTTACTGCTATTAGTAATTAGCTATATTGCACTGCAAATTTTTTTAAAAGTACAGTAGCCCATCATTACATGACACCTCATTATATTGCTCATTTTGATATACCACACTTCTTTTTTAGTTTTCCAAATATAAAAACACTTTAGCCAATAATTTTTAAAACAGTTACCATTGAATTTCTTCTGGAAAAAAAATATTAGCTGATTCCAATCATTGGCATTGAAACTACCATTATATGAAATACGATCCACAAAAAAAAAAAAAAGCAAGCTGGCACAAAGATTGGAAATACACAAAACAGGTAAGATACAAATGCATATGATATTTATACAGAATGACATAATGACATTTAATTTTTTTTATTATAGCTGCATATTTAACACTTAAAGCAATTAATAAAAGCCTGCTTACTAAGTATTTTGGACATTTTAAATTACTGTAATGATGTTAATTATTATCATTAACGTATGTGATGTACACTGATTGGTAGAGTAATCGCCTGAGTTTTGTCTCCTGTCTGCATTCAAATGTCCTGTTGTCTACTGCCTCTAGGAAATACCATAAATGAAAATAGCTACTCCACAACAGAGAAGGCATTTTATGTCCTGCAGTTTGCAAAGTTGGATTCACTTGTTGTTGTGCAGCATGAGTAATCTGCAGGAGCCATAGAATTGCAGTTAATATTTTAATGCATTATGATGTTCTCGGATAATAATTAACATAATTACAATAATTTAAAATGGTAACATTCTTTTTGGAAGACCCTGTATTATAACTAATAAAATTTGCTTTAACATCATAAATACTAAGCTCATTATTTATAATGAACTAAGAGTTTAGATTAGTTAAATTTGATATGGGCACAAATAATCAGTAAACATTAAATTATTTACAATAGAAAAAAATACTTTAATAAGCAATTACTTATTGTGACATCGTCACAATACCAAGCTGCAAATTTTGTCACAAAGCAATTAATTTTAGTAGTTTCCCTGTCCATCACACTTTCCTGTTAACAACAAAGTCATGCTGGTCATCTATCTAACTCCATTTGAGAGAAAATTTTTGAATTGAAATAACATAACTTCCAGTTTTCATTGGAAGTTCTTATATTGTTAATTGTGGTCTCCAGCCCCTAAGGTTTCCATATCTGGTCTTGACTTTCATTTATCTAATACCATTCTTGAGATTAAGAGAGGACAGACAGATAGACAACAGTGGGAATTTATAGGTCTACAATTTTTTCAAATTGCAGCCAAAGAAATTAAAAAAAAAAAAAAAAAATTCAAGTAGTTTCAAATTCTTTCATCTATATAAAATGTTTGCAATGTAACCCACTGTTACTATGTGACATTTTTGGGCTCCAACTTTGGAAGTCTACAAATGGGGCAGTCCAACTTTTATCAGTTTGGGCTAAACTGTAAGTTACAAGCCAGAGAAGTAATTTTCTAAGAGCATGTTGAAAATAAGAGATTCTGAATTTTCCTCTATAAAGAAAAACACAAATTTTTTTCAATTGTATTTTGGATTAATGGAGTCTTATTTTCATATACATTATATTATTTATAAATAAATGTTTATTTATTTCGAAAGTTCATAAAACTTGGCATCATTATAACAGGGATGCACAACCTTTTCTGAAGAAGGGCCAAATTAGGATTAAGTTTACTGACTGGGGGCCGGACCTCCAAGTGATTAATGCGATGGCTGAGATTGGATGCTGGCGGCAATCTTCTTGATGTCTAGCGTAATGGCAGATGTTGAAACAACCAGCAGATTTTCCAAATTCTCGTTGGTTAACCTGTTCCGTGTTTTGCACTTGTTTAAATTCATAAGCGANTTCAATATAATAATTGTTGTTTTTCTGAATTTAAATATAAAATTTTGTTAGTTTGTGAACTGAACAAGATTTTAAGTTTAGAGAACATTTTTTTAATTATTAAAGTAGACATTTTAGTTATTTGTTTAAATTTAAATACAGATTATCCATTATTTTATTTAAAGTTTTAATCTATCAAACTGGAATTTAACATTTGTATTGTTGATAAACTTTGATTTGTTGTTTACCAATATCAAAGTACATCTTGAATTCGTGCTATTTTTCTTTATTTTAATTTGTAATATCTTAAAAGTTTAGAACATAATTAAATTCAAACAGTTAAGAAATGAATGACTTGTAGTTATATAAATATTGAGTCATTTGTTTCGGGAATTGAGATAGAAACTGATGCAGCCTGTCTTCTGACTAGTCATGACTAAATGTTATAAAACATTGTGTAATATACATATTACTCAATATATTTATATTAAACTTTAATAACAGACTTTTGACATTTTAATTTGGCGATTATAAAATTATATATAATTGTTAAAGTTTAATTTTGAGATGTATACGAATCATATATGAGAAACTGTGCAAATTTTTGTATTTTAATATAAGGTTTTTGAACCTTGTATCTGATCATTGTAATATCTTTCAAACAAAATTCTGTGTTTTGAGTTGATAAAAATTTATGATTTCTTCATTTTAGTTGATAAAAGAAGGTTGCAAACTTTTAAAAGTTTCTGTAGACAATAAAAAAAGTAAATGTATTGATTGAGGAAAGTTAAGATGCATAAAATTTTCCTTTAATAACTTTGCTGTGCAAGTTTTGTAAAGTTTAATGTAATTTATTATGTAAATACACTGTAAGAAAGAATTATTCATAGTGATGAATATCATCATATTATCATATTTCATTTATTGTGAAATGAGGGTAGATGATATAAAATATGCTAAATAATTGTGAATTTGATAAATTTAGCTGTACGGATAATTCTGATAATTTTAATTTGAAAATGTATATTATACACTTGTTCAGCATCCTTTATTACTTAGAATGATTTTGCAACATCGAGTTCTATGTGGCAAGATAGAAATCTGATCTAAACATTCAAAAAATTTATAGATTAAATCCTAGACCTAGTACTCTAGTTTCTGAAAATTGATTTATAGCTAGATTCTCATTGATTATCAAGCTCTGTTACAGAATATTTGATTGTTTTAGAATGATTTTGCAAATGTCACTAACAGCCTATTGTTTATTGGAAGAACCTTGCATACTAGCTTGAATTTATTATTTATTGCTATTGATTTTGAAATCATTCATATTTATGTGATGAAAGAATTGATTCAGGAAAAATCCAATAAATAAACTATAAACACTTTAATTTCCAATTGCATAATCATAAAACAGCATATGTATCAAATACATTTATAGTAGGTCATATAAAATAGCATTTGAATATGTCAACAAGAAACTTAAAAATTTAGTATAATGAGAAGGTATAATTAATGTTTTTTAACATGAATTTTAAGTGACTTGAAAAATTCAAGTAGAGAGAGACCTGGTAATTTGACATTTTAAAGTCAAAATTCCAATATAAATTATATGTATTTATATTATTTGAAAATTTTAAAATTATATAAAATATATACTGTATTAACCTGTAACTGTTACTGACAAATAATTCTCACGCTACTGCTACTGATGGGTCACTGTGACCATATACAAAATGATGATTAAAAAAATCTATAAACATTTCTTTGTTTATATTTATAAGTATACAATGTTTATTAACATACAATAATAATAATTATTATAGCAAGCAATTGCTTATTGTGATGTCTGTCACAATTCTGGGCTGAAATTTTTAATCATATTTTTAATTAATTTATTTTGTTTAAAATATATGCTCTATACCTCAAATTAGTAGTATCTTTCCCCTGTACATTGTACTATTCCTGTTGGCAATGGAGTTGTGCCAATCATCTATCTAACTCCTTTTGGGGAAAATGTTTGAATTGAAATAATATGACTTCTGGTTTGCACGAGAAGTTCGTATTTAGTTAATCAGAACCTCCTGCCTCCAAGCTTTCCATGTTTGGTCTCGACTTTCATCTATCTAACTTCATTCTTGAGATTTAATGAAGGACAGGCAACAGACGACAGCAGGAATTTATAGTCTACATTTTTTTTTTCAAATTGCAGCCCAATAAAATTTTATATATTACATTAATAAAACTATTTAAAAACATGTTATTTTATTGCTTTTGTTTTTTTTTTTTTTTAAATAAAAACACAGTGCTAGAAGTGGACTGGCCATCAAAATTGACCAGGAAAATTAGTTGAAAAATGGCACAAAAATCTATTTTCAAAATGATTAGAATCAGATTTTGTTGTTGTATTTTTCTTACTAATTCAGTCTAAAAATTAAAATAGAAAAGAGCTTGCTTTTGAATTCCATACTCTTCATTTTATGATTATTTAATTTCACAATCTATGGTTTGGAAGGATTGGAAAAAAAGAATTCATCTGGGAACACAATTTGAGAAGTGTTGGTTTGTTATTTCATATTAAGATCAATTACTTCTTTTACTTAAATATTTTGATAAATTAAATAATTATAATATATAAAGATATCATTTGCCAAGAGTTTTTTTAGTAGTATCTTTCCCCTGTACATTGTACTATTCCTGTTGGCAATGGAGTTGTGCCAATCATCTATCTAACTCCTTTTGGGGAAAATGTNATATAATGATGTGATAATGTCAGGCCAATCCACACTTATTAGTGCTACTAAGTTTAAATTTGTATCAATTTTAATGTGTTTCTTTTTATTTTTGTTCCCTATAACTGTCAATTTAAAACTTGTATAACATCCTATATAATGTTTGAGCTTTAGGAATAATTAAGATCTTTAAATTTGAATTTGTAGACTGTGCACTCTGTCTTTCTCATTCCTAATGTGACATTCTATTTTGAGACCACTTGACGATGGGCATTAAAAATGTTTCTTAGAAAAAGTTTGTTGCCAGAAAGTTAAGGTATGTCATATATAGAGGGTGTTCCCTCAAATTCCCTAATTCTGTAAATCAATTTTGGAAAAAGAAACATAAGTACAGTACTGTAGACAACGGTAGAAAGTGCATCCAAGAAAGTTAGTTACTACATTAAATTGGTATGTTTCCACATACTCTCCCAATGTACATCCGGTCCACTCATGATTTCGGTCTGTGCCCCAAGCCAATGAATTAAGAATCACACCCTAAACATTATCTGCAATTCTCATACACAAGGTTCGCACATTCAACACATTTGCATCATATGTGATCCTCGATGTGCCCTGAAAGAAAAGTTTTCGAAGAGACGACATCTAGCAGACTGGAAAACAAGATGCCAGCGACCTGCACCGCGAAGCACAGGTTGCTGGGGCCCCGTGGGACAACAGTAGCCCTTCTGAATGTTTGCACAGGAAACTCGGAGTATCGACCAACATTCTCATGCACGCTTTATTCACATATCTGAACGAATAGATTTTACAAGAGTTTAAAACTAGGGATCTTTGAGGGAGGCACCCTGTAAACATACACACATTGTGTGAATGTAGATATGTATACATATCTACATTCACAAAAATCAATGACCTAGAGTTACTTCTACCACCAGCAACATACAAACCAAGTTTATATAATGGTAATTCCAATCGGCAAGGAATCCTTTCGTTCGTTGCCAAAATATCATCGATGGAAAAGTAATTCTCGTCGCCAGAAGTATAGAAACTCATTACGCCTTCTTACAATCACTTTAAACTAATCGCCTTAAATTAACGACAACCGAATTTACCACGCTGATAAAAATTTCAGTAGATTATCCCTAAGATTAATTTTAAACAATATTAAACGTAACTTTACAAATTAAAAATTACGGTTGTAAATAGTTTTATAATATTAAGTATGTAAAAATTTCGTTAATTCGTCATACTTTCATGTTTATTATTCTACATTTATATTATCAAATTTCAACACTCCCGGAAACATCACCGAAATTTCAGTAGTAGAAAGTCAAGTACGTCAGAAAATATTTCCCTAAATTTTCAAGACGGAAGGGAAAATTAGTCAACTTTACCCTAACCGACAACAAATATAAATAATGCGAAGAACGAGTATTTTACAATACGCAAAATAATAAATCCAACGTATCGTTTTTAATTAATTTACCGTTTATTTACTAATTAGTTCGATTCAAACGGTCGAATTTTGTCTTAATTTTTTTTATTGGGCGGATTAATACATGACGTCACAAGAAGTTAAGGATCCGTCGGTGTTGATGTGGGTCGGTGGGTTAGGTTTAGGATATGTTTGTCGTCCGATTCCATTTTTGATACCCGAAAGCGAAGTTTTCCAGCAAAGAAGATGCCCGCCGTGTTTTTAGATAGGTTACCCCTTCCCAGTTTACAAACTTACATAGCCATAAGTGTTTTATTATTATCTTGTTCCGTATATTACGCCGTTCAAGTAACGTCGCAACCGAATTGGAAATTAAACGTGACGACAGACGAAGATTCGAAGTTATTAAATAGAACAAAATTGGACGAATCGATCGAAAATATTATATTAAATATCGAAGATTTGGTTCTAAATCATCCTTTGGTCAAGAGATTGATCGATGTCGTTTACTTCATGATACAAGAGCCCTTGTGTATATGGGTAAGTCGGGAGATTTAAATAGAAATTCTTCCCTTTTTTCCCCTCTAATTTTATAAATTCTTTTCCTTTTTCCTCTCTGATTTTATAAATTCTGCCCTGTTTTTCTCCTAATTTTATAAATTCTATCCCGATTTTATGCCATAGTTGGAATGAAATCGGTAAATTTGTCGAATAATTCTATTAAAAAGTTTGAGGATTTTTAAATTTAATTTTTGACAGTTCTACGTATGGCCCTGTAAATAAATGTTTTCGGTCTTACACAAGATTCACATTCTAAATTAGAACATGTGGAATTGGTTTCACAATTTTTTTAAATATTGGAAAACTATAAATATCCATACATTTATATATAATTATTTTTTATGTTGAGTCTTTTGAGTGAGTATTGTCTCTGCTTCCTTTTGACCATGCCTGCCGGTGGCCGAGTGGATGGCACTGCCAGATGCTGATGGTTGGTTGCAGTGAAGTTTTCCAGGTAAGATTACAGGTGTGAATGCCATTATTGGGAACATAATGGGGTTGTAGAGCAAGCCCGTGGGAGCAAAAAAGTCAAAGGAGCTGTACCTCTATGTGCAACCCTTGGTGAGATGTAGCCTGTCTGAAATTGGCCTACTTCCGGGCACTATGGGGAGTCACGCTGCATGCTCCACTGTGCCTGTCGTGTGTTTATCAGATGGCCCGGCATGGTTTTTAACTGTAAAGAAAAGTCCGACATGAAACCTTTGGCTAGATATTTGCTCCAAATATGAAACTCCACTGGCTACAGTTCAAGTTGCCGTCGTGTTTGCAAGCAAGTTGTTTTAGGTGCAGTGACCAGGGCTTTAACATAAATAATAAATTCATTAACTTCTGACCAGAAACACTTGTTACCTTGAACCAGTACTACTGCCTGTTCTCTGTGCCCTGTGGCAGTGTATGTGTGGTCGTGCACTTTGGTGCTTGCTACTGCTTGCACCTTGACATCTGTGTGGGGCGAGCCCTCCACCTCTAAAATTATATAACATCTAGTACTTCACAAACAGTCAAGTGGGCTGCTCAAAGCTATATAGTTAAATGCACAGTAGAGTCTTAGTAGTCTTAGTAGAGTGCCCAATATGATTCCTGATTGCACCCTGGAAATAGGCTGATTTTGGGAGACTATCTAGCCAAGGATCATATTTAGAGATAAGAGTCCTTTGAATTTTTTTTCTCCTTTGGGCATGCTATACAGATCTGTTGAGATCCCAACAGTGTCATTTACAACTAAATAGGGGCTGGTTTCCCACAGAAAGTTCTCCCAGGAAGCATCCCTCCTCTGTCAGATCACCAGGTGTTGCATTACTGTAAACAACAAATCAAAATGATCAAAAAACAGTTGAATATGTTCGGTGTTGAATTTCTCACTAGGCACATGGCTGGCTTGCCTGGGGACATGGGACTCTGAGCTCTGAAATTGGAAAAATAATAAAGCAGTCTTACCATTACAATTGTATATTATAGTTTATAATTAATTCTATAGCTACATTATTATGTTTATATGATTGCCTTTGATACTTTGGCTACTTATATTCATCCACTGCTTAGATGAGAGTGTAGAAAATAAAAATGTACTGTAATGCTTTTTATCTAGTCTATAGATCCTCTTCAGGATACAACTTTTTAGAATGATATCATTCAAATGTTACAAAATAAATCAAACTTAAAAACAAACATTTTCAAACAGTTAACTCTTAAACATATCATTAACATTAAACTGTAATAACATCTCTGTGTTGCAATCTACATTGTCATCTTAGTATTAGTAAGAAATTCCATGCCATAAGGAAAGTTTTTCCACCTTTTGTGATTAGCACAATCCCTTTAACTTTTGTTTGAATATTTCTATCCTTTCTACTGTTGCTGCATACTTAGACAATCTAATATTTCTAATTATCCTGACTTGTATAAAAACTTGCCATAACTCTAAATTTACTAATGGCATATAAATTTATCTTATTATTTTATCTAATTTATTTGTTATTTTATATTAATTTATCTCTATGTGCATGCTGTTCTTGTACCTACGTTAGTTTAAATTTACATAAAAGCTTACATGATAACAACTGAGGATATCTTCAATTTGAATTGAATTATGACTATTTACAAATATAAAATTTTCACATCTATCTTCCATCCTTTTCACACTATCACGGAAGTAACAGTATATTGGCTTGAATAAACTTCATTAAAACAAATGATAAATTATGAAAAAAATCTTCAAAGTTAAAATTGATCAAAAATTCTTCTTCATTGTGTCCTGTCCTCCAAGAACGTTGGCAACCAGTAGCATGATTTTGACTTTGTTGTCAGCTGCTTTGAATAGTGATCTGGTACTAAACCCAAACCAATGTTGTAAATTTTTGAGCCAGAATGTTTTTCTTCTGCTTGGGCCATGTTTACCTTTGACTTTACCTTGAATTATTATTTGTATGAGATGATATTTTTTGTTTCTCATAATGTGGCCGAAATACTGATCAAAACACTGACCTTTTATTTGAAACTTCTGTGGTAGTGTGAAAACGATGAAAGATACTCGAAAATTTTATAATTTTTGTAAATAGTCATAATTAAATTCTAATTGAAGATATCCTGGGTTGTTATCATGTACTCTTTTATGCAAATGAAGTTTATGATTACCCAAAACTGCCACCAGAGGACCTGAACCAGTTATATATTGAGCTAAAAGACATGATAGTTATAGTCAGAAATTGTAACCATTGTTTTCAATGTTAAAGGATGCCAAATCCTCAAATAAGATCTTGCTTATAAACAAGTCTAAAATCATGTGATGCTAACTCATTTGATTAAGCCTCATGCATAAATGTTATAAAATTTTTTACAAAATTTAGGTTGGACGTTATAACAGTTTAGTCCTCAAGAAGAATGGACTTCCTAGATAAGATAATGAATAGACCACTTTGAAGTTCAAAAACAGAGTATGTGTTTTTGTTTTCTCATCTAAGCATTGTGTGAATATAATAAATGTAAAATCATGTAGAGGGGGCCCAGAAGGTCTTAATCTGCCACTGAATATATATTATTTATAAGTTATTTTCTCAGAAAAAAATGCATTAAATTTTAAAGATGGAAAAGATTGTTTGAATGAGTTTTATAAAAATATGCCTTATCATCCTTTCAAGATTGTGTTGTGTTTTTATTAATTTTCTCATAATGTTTGGCTAACATATGGAGTTTTGGATTTAACTTTTTTCAGAAGTTTTTGTTAATTTCTTTATAAACTTACTAAGTATAATGTGGAGAAACAACCTTATGTATCTGGCAGTGAATATTACAGTAAGGTAATTTTTTGACTGATTTAATTAGATGTCATTGGGTTTAAAGTTGAATAAACCAATTATATATTGAAATGTATGGAGCAAGTCAAATGTGCAAAATTTAAAATAAACTAAAACTAGTTCTAGTTTACTATAAAGGCTGAAATGTTTGACTAGACTAGGATGGAAATAACTTTTAATTAAAAATTATTTCCATCTAGTCTAGTCATCCAGTTTTAGCTTTTTCATGCTTTATTAATTTTGCAATTGAGGAGCTTTAATGACAAGAATTTGTCATTAAAATTATATTTTTAATTTGAACTTTCAATATAATAATTGTTGTTTTTCTGAATTTAAATATAAAATTTTGTTAGTTTGTGAACTGAACAAGATTTTAAGTTTAGAGAACATTTTTTTAATTATTAAAGTAGACATTTTAGTTATTTGTTTAAATTTAAATACAGATTATCCATTATTTTATTTAAAGTTTTAATCTATCAAACTGGAATTTAACATTTGTATTGTTGATAAACTTTGATTTGTTGTTTACCAATATCAAAGTACATCTTGAATTCGTGCTATTTTTCTTTATTTTAATTTGTAATATCTTAAAAGTTTAGAACATAATTAAATTCAAACAGTTAAGAAATGAATGACTTGTAGTTATATAAATATTGAGTCATTTGTTTCGGGAATTGAGATAGAAACTGATGCAGCCTGTCTTCTGACTAGTCATGACTAAATGTTATAAAACATTGTGTAATATACATATTACTCAATATATTTATATTAAACTTTAATAACAGACTTTTGACATTTTAATTTGGCGATTATAAAATTATATATAATTGTTAAAGTTTAATTTTGAGATGTATACGAATCATATATGAGAAACTGTGCAAATTTTTGTATTTTAATATAAGGTTTTTGAACCTTGTATCTGATCATTGTAATATCTTTCAAACAAAATTCTGTGTTTTGAGTTGATAAAAATTTATGATTTCTTCATTTTAGTTGATAAAAGAAGGTTGCAAACTTTTAAAAGTTTCTGTAGACAATAAAAAAAGTAAATGTATTGATTGAGGAAAGTTAAGATGCATAAAATTTTCCTTTAATAACTTTGCTGTGCAAGTTTTGTAAAGTTTAATGTAATTTATTATGTAAATACACTGTAAGAAAGAATTATTCATAGTGATGAATATCATCATATTATCATATTTCATTTATTGTGAAATGAGGGTAGATGATATAAAATATGCTAAATAATTGTGAATTTGATAAATTTAGCTGTACGGATAATTCTGATAATTTTAATTTGAAAATGTATATTATACACTTGTTCAGCATCCTTTATTACTTAGAATGATTTTGCAACATCGAGTTCTATGTGGCAAGATAGAAATCTGATCTAAACATTCAAAAAATTTATAGATTAAATCCTAGACCTAGTACTCTAGTTTCTGAAAATTGATTTATAGCTAGATTCTCATTGATTATCAAGCTCTGTTACAGAATATTTGATTGTTTTAGAATGATTTTGCAAATGTCACTAACAGCCTATTGTTTATTGGAAGAACCTTGCATACTAGCTTGAATTTATTATTTATTGCTATTGATTTTGAAATCATTCATATTTATGTGATGAAAGAATTGATTCAGGAAAAATCCAATAAATAAACTATAAACACTTTAATTTCCAATTGCATAATCATAAAACAGCATATGTATCAAATACATTTATAGTAGGTCATATAAAATAGCATTTGAATATGTCAACAAGAAACTTAAAAATTTAGTATAATGAGAAGGTATAATTAATGTTTTTTAACATGAATTTTAAGTGACTTGAAAAATTCAAGTAGAGAGAGACCTGGTAATTTGACATTTTAAAGTCAAAATTCCAATATAAATTATATGTATTTATATTATTTGAAAATTTTAAAATTATATAAAATATATACTGTATTAACCTGTAACTGTTACTGACAAATAATTCTCACGCTACTGCTACTGATGGGTCACTGTGACCATATACAAAATGATGATTAAAAAAATCTATAAACATTTCTTTGTTTATATTTATAAGTATACAATGTTTATTAACATACAATAATAATAATTATTATAGCAAGCAATTGCTTATTGTGATGTCTGTCACAATTCTGGGCTGAAATTTTTAATCATATTTTTAATTAATTTATTTTGTTTAAAATATATGCTCTATACCTCAAATTAGTAGTATCTTTCCCCTGTACATTGTACTATTCCTGTTGGCAATGGAGTTGTGCCAATCATCTATCTAACTCCTTTTGGGGAAAATGTTTGAATTGAAATAATATGACTTCTGGTTTGCACGAGAAGTTCGTATTTAGTTAATCAGAACCTCCTGCCTCCAAGCTTTCCATGTTTGGTCTCGACTTTCATCTATCTAACTTCATTCTTGAGATTTAATGAAGGACAGGCAACAGACGACAGCAGGAATTTATAGTCTACATTTTTTTTTTCAAATTGCAGCCCAATAAAATTTTATATATTACATTAATAAAACTATTTAAAAACATGTTATTTTATTGCTTTTGTTTTTTTTTTTTTTAAATAAACACACAGTGCTAGAAGTGGACTGGCCATCAAAATTGACCAGGAAAATTAGTTGAAAAATGGCACAAAAATCTATTTTCAAAATGATTAGAATCAGATTTTGTTGTTGTATTTTTCTTACTAATTCAGTCTAAAAATTAAAATAGAAAAGAGCTTGCTTTTGAATTCCATACTCTTCATTTTATGATTATTTAATTTCACAATCTATGGTTTGGAAGGATTGGAAAAAAAGAATTCATCTGGGAACACAATTTGAGAAGTGTTGGTTTGTTATTTCATATTAAGATCAATTACTTCTTGTACTTAAATATTTTGATAAATTAAATAATTATAATATATAAAGATATCATTTGCCAAGAGTTTTTTTAGTAGTATATATTAAAAGATACCTTCATAAAATATTTTAGAAAAATTATGTCAACATTTCATATTTTGTATCTGTTTCTTAATCATGATCCTTTACACTGTTTAATACAAATACAGTGGAACCTCGGTATACGACCTTAATCTGTTCCTGATGTTTGGACTTATACCGAATTGGACATATACCAAACAACCTTTCCCATAAGAAGTAATGTAAAAATGATTAATCCGTTCTCATGTGAAAAAAATGGCTGGCTTTAACACCTCGCTTTCCTGGCTAGTTCCTGCTTAATTTTTCATGAGATCAGCATGTATCTTTTTAGCTTTCTCGCAAATAATTGTCTCTGATAGGATGTCGCCAGCGCACTGTTTTTCAGTTATCCAAGCAAAAGCAATTTCTCAACATGATCTAATGTGTTCAATCTCTGTTTAGAACTTGATTTAACCCCTTTCACAACGTTAACAGATTTAATAATGTCTTTATTTTTCGCGATTGTCGATATCATTGTTCTCGGAATACGGCATGCAACAGTTAAAATCTCGAACACGCATGCCACCTTTATATTTCTCAACAATCTCTTTTTTCAGTTCCATTGTGATTCTAGTCATTTTTTAATTTTCTGTTGCTTTTCATTTGCCTTTTCGCAATTCATGATTAATAAAAATATTAAAATCAGAAGAAATTTAACAAAGTTATAAACCGTGGCAGCGCGAACGTTTAGTCTGGTCTAGTACACCGATAGTACTTGCTACTTGTTCATAGATGGCGCGTATAATTGAATTAAGTCATATACCGAACAAAAGTCGTATACCGAGCAAAATTTGTCTCGTCCAAACAGGACGTATTCCGAATTGGATGTATTCTAAAGCAGACATATACCGAGGTTCCACTGTATTTTAAAATTTATTTTTTAAGTGGATTACATTTGACAACTTTTAATCAAATAATGCTAAATTATACAGTAGAGCATCGATTGTCCGAATACTGATGAATCGAAAGAATTCCAGTTGGCAAATTAAAATTTTTGCTGGTGCTGTGCTCTCCCCCTCCTGCCAACCTAAACTGTAGGCCTACTTTAATGTACTACTTTATGTAAGATGTGTGATACAAAATATATACAGTACAGTTTTGTGTTTAATATATTTTTTTGTAAATGATCAGTTATTCGATCAACCCCAGTCCCAAATTGTTTTGGATAATCAATGCTCTACTGTATTTGAAGGTTTACTGCAATCATCATTTGTGACTTTTAAAATCATATGACAATTAATTTGGTTCACTGACACTTATTGTCTTCACTTTATTGACCACGTACATTGGTTTTTTATCATTCTTCTGTCATTTCTAGCTGAACAAGACGACACAAATACTATATTTAACATTTTCAATCGGATTATAACTTGATGATAAATGCACAGATATTTAATTTTATTATCATTTACGTTTACTTAGTGATATGTTTGATTTATTTAATGAGTTAAATTCTAGTATCAGATTAGTTTAAAAATGAATTGTCTTTTTTATTTTTTTTTTTTTTTAAATGAAGAATTAACCATATTCAACTGTTTTTTTCAGTTTCAACTGTATTATAAATAAAAAATTTTCATGTTTGTTATTGTTATATTCAAATTTTTGGGCTTAAAAATAGATCTTAAGTTATTTTTTTACTTCCATAAAAAGAGAAATGCTCCAACTCGCAAAAAAAGATCTGTACTGTTCACGGGGAAGCTGCTGTCAATGTCTGTGTGAAAAGTGCTTTGAGGTTCTGTATGGAGAATTTTTCTGTAGAGGATGCATTATAGTCTGGAAGCTGTTGTTGATAATTCAACAGAATCCACATTATGCCATGAAAGAAATTGTAGAAGTGTTGTTGCTTGCTTGAGTATCAGTTGTTGGTCATTTATATAATTTAGAATACATATTATGCTACAATGGTTGGGTACCACATCAATTGAGTGAAATCTGATAGTCAGAATATGTGATCTGTGTTGAAACATAACCTTTTTGAAGTGAGTAATTACTGGTGATGGAAAATGGATTATTTACGATAATGCTCAGCAATGAAACATTTGGATGTTTTCATGTATTTTAGCATAGTTGGAGTTTTCATTTATTTTTTATATATGTTTATTATTCACTCTTATGAAGATACATGACAATAGTATAAGTAGAAACAAATCTAAGGAATGTGATTATGGACCATGATATTATGGCTTTGAAAAAATGCTAATGAGTAAGATGACTAGGCATAATTCTTTAATTTTTTTAAACAGGATTTAAAAATAATTGATAAAGTTATCTTTATTTATTTATTTGTAAAAGAAAATATATCAAGCAGCATGATTGTAATTTACAAAGTAAATATAATATAAATCCTACTTTATGAAGATACCAAATTTTTCACATGGAAGTACTTACTAGACACTGGATATGAAAATTAAAAGAAACAAATATGATAAAATCAAAAACTGAATCATAATTGTCTAACAGAAAAGCTCATTGCTGAAAGATACAGAAATTTTATGCAACAAAGCTTCCATTAACCTTATCAGCTTTGAAATCTCTTCTAGTTAGAAGTGGTGATGAACTGTTTTTGCTTTTTCTACTCTTCCTCTAAGTCAGTGTTTCTCAACAGGGGTGATATCGCCTCCATGTGGGCATTTTTCCATGTTGGGGGGTGATTAGTAACAATTTATATTTTGGAGGGTGAAAAACAATTTTCTGGGCGATATAGTAAAACATTATATTAAGAATAATTAGATATTTTATTCGTTATATCGTACAATAATTAAACAAATAACATTATACTAGTCACTAGTCTATTCAATGCAGTACGAATTTGGCGTTAGTATTGGCCCTCAGCATCGGAATTTTGTAGTTGAGGGGGCGATACTACATAACAGTTTTACTGAAGGGGCGAGACTACATTGAAGGGGGTGATGATTCATTAGAGGTTGAGAAACACTGCTGTAAGTAATAAAAAAAAAGTGTTAAGGACACACTAATTCCAAGGATTTAGATTTTGTCTTAGTAATTTTAGAAAAACACAGAAAATATTGCTGTATTTTTGGTTTTGGCTACATATTATTTATAAAATTTCTTTCATGTTCTTTCGTAAAATTTTAATTCTTATTATAGAAACATTCCAATAAATAAGCCCTTTGTTTTATTGGGCTGCAATTTGAAAACATTGTAGAACTATAAATTTCCCACTGTCCATCTGTCTTCCTTAATCTCGAGAATGGACTTAGACAAAAGACAAGACCAGATATGGAAACCTTAGGGGCTGGAGGTCTCAATTAACTATATACAAACTTCTGATGCAAACCAGAAGTCATATCTAAAATGATATGACTTCCGGTTTAATTCAAAACTTTCCCCTGAAAGGAGTTAATAGACTGGCATGACTCTGTTTTTAAAGGAAAAGTATGATGTACTGCAAGCCATTACTAATTTGAGATGGATAGTTAAAAATAGTTAAATAAATTAAAAATTGCAGCCAGGCATTGTGATGATATGACAATAAGTAATTGCTTATTACAACTTGATACAGTGCTAGAATAAAGGAAACTAAAAATATTTAATTTTAGCTTCGTCTTTTTTTTAAACTATAATCTATTATTTATAATTTTTCCAAAGAATAACAAAGTTAAAGTAATGTATGAATAATCCTCCATAAATTACATTTTATAAAAAAGAAAATTAGAAAGGAACAAAAAGTTGCTTATAAGAATATCTTACTAAAATAAATCTTTGTTTCTTTCATGATTGAATTGAATACTTATAGGAGAAATAATAAAAACTAATTTTATAATAATTCTTTTATATTTTAAAATACAGAGTTTTCCACAAAGAATGCTACTATTTTTAATTATTGTATTATTGTAATTATGATAATTATTATCAGAAATGTAATGTACACCAAAACATTGGAAAACTCTTTGCATCTGCCTATTACAATTTCTTAATGCATGCAGATCATGCTGTGTACGCATTGGATTGATAAACTCAAATTTTTCCAGCGCTTGCTGTGTCATATCCATCATCACTCCTCTCAGCACCACAGTTCTATGTCTCCTGCAGATTACTGGTGCTGCATAACAATGAATGATTCTGACTTTCTGGTATATGTTTTTGCTTCTGCAAAACACAAATGCCTTCTGTGTTGTAGAGTTGCCATTTTTGTTTACGACACTTCCTAGAGGTAATAGAAAAGATGTTTGAATGCAGACTGGAGATGAAACTCTGCGGTTATGCTTTTGATTGGTGTATATTGTATACTTTGCAGATAGTAATTAATATAATTATAAATAATATAAAGTTTTTCATAAAAGAGCATATATATATATATATATATATATATGCTACTGTGAAAGACCGAAATTAGAGAATGTCGACACAAACAAAATACATCAGTGAAAGACCGAATATTTAGTTATATTATTTTACATTTGAACAATCGTCAGTGTATGTCGACAAGCACAGCTAAGCTTTGGTGGAGGTCAAAACGACATCCGAGAAGTTGATGTCGACAGAGAGGTGACAGTCTGTTGCCAAATCCTTTGTGGGTAGCTGGAGGTAGGATAAGATCATACCTCTTTTCCTGGCAACAGTTTGATGGAAACTGCCCACTTTGTCACTAAGTAAACGTAAACATTTTTGTTCTTTTGATCCTGTATGGTGGGGATTGGTTTGTCAGGTCGTGTGGCGAAGGATGAGAGGGGGTGTTGGTAAGACGTCAGCAATATCAGAATAAAAGATACCATTAACAGATCAGTTCTTAATCATGTAATAACATAATCAGTTCATAATTTGTAAAGAAAAGTTACTTTCCAAAGATGAGATTTCTTCTCAAGAAATATCGCTGACAGATGCAACTGCAGCTAATTCAAAAAGTGGAGGGCAAAGCTATACATGCTGTCATTGCAAAAAGAAGTGTTCCATGAATAAATGCAGTTGTAAAAGCAAGGGATTCTTGTGCAATTCAAAGTGCCTTAACAGTTTTTGTTGCAATAAATAAGATTGTATAACATTAATCACATAATTTAGGTGTAAGTCTATTATTGTATTATTTTCTTTAATGATTTAGAACGCACTGTTTGTTTTATGTTCAACAGTTTATTTAAGCTTTCTCCTATTTTGGCATATTAAAAAGTTTCGTTTTTGTCGTAATGTAAGAAAAATATTTTTATTCAACATTCAACATCAATGCATGCTGAATGTCGACATTTGCCAGTGTAAGTGAGCAAATATTTCATACATACACGAAACAACTGTGTGAATACTGACATTCACCAGAGAATGTTGTAATTTGCCAGATATCAGTCATTTACAGTAACACAAACACATACACATACACATACATATATACATATATATATAGGGTCTTCCAAAAAGAATATTACCATTTTAAATTATCATAATTATATAATTATAATAATAATATATACAGTCCATTTCAAAATTATAAACACNGAAAGTCATAAAACAGTTGGGTGCTAATGACTTTGTGAAAGGGAAAAAGTTCTACACTTAGAAACTTCGAAAGAAGGGATTTGGCCTGTACCTTCCGCGGGCCGCATAAACATTGATAGGGGGCCGTATGTGGCCCGCGGGCCGCAGGTTGTGCATCCCTGATTATAATAATAATAATAACTCTCCCATGATCACCACCTGGGCCTGGTGGGAGAACCCAGTAATTTTACTGATCCATAGGGCAATGCAGGCTGGAGCACAAGCTCTTGGTAGGGAGACCCATGCCAGTAAGTCTATGGCAGTGTTTCCCAACCTTTTTTGTGCTATGCCCCACCTAAGCCTTCTAAAATTCTTATGTCCCCTTAAATATACAGCAGCTATATGGTTAACTTAAACTCTGGACAAGTCCATTTTCAAATTGCCCCCTTAACAATCCAATTGCCCCACATTGGGAAACACTGATCTATGGGGAAAAGTGAAGCTAAGAGTAACCACACCCACATTCTGTGGAGATATTTATCATGGTAGTAACCAGATCTAAGTGTGATACTGGCTTGGACGTCACCCAGGTTAACAAGGTCTGTGTTCGTGGGTTAGGCAAAGTTTCACAAGAAAAATAGGCCAGAGTCTCCCTTGATCATCGATGGAGAAAGCAGCACCGGCCCAAACATGGCTACTGCAATGCCCTCAACAGAAGTGAGGATCTAATCTAGACCTTGTGTTTCTGTGGCAATGCATCCACAGACCACAAAAGCTGGAAAACCATGCCAATAGATGAAATGGAAACAGAAATGAATGAGTTTATCATTCATACTTACTACACCATAACAAGACTTGAAACAAACATCACAGACAACAACTACACAATAGATTCACACAACAATATCCTCACCTCACTGTCACTGAACAAAGGGTTGTTGATCAACAAAGAACAATTATACAAAACAACCCTTATCCCATAAACAACACTCGAACTTATCAAACAACTGTTTGCTGATCAAATACATCAACAGACAAACATTTAACATTAATGAAGATCATGTAACCTATCAGCATAATCCAACAACAAGCACTGATTACAGCACACACACAACAACTACTACTAACGATACTAGAGACACTTCCTCATCCATCACTGATAACATAGAGACAGATTTAGTCAATAAGTTCTCACTTTTATTTCAGGAAATAGTCACTAAATATACAGGCACAGATCCCACACAAAGACCATGAATACCAAAAATCAACACATCAAAGGAAAAAAAAAAAAAAAAAAACACTAAATTATGTAAACACTCACTATCACACTACATTCATTCAATTTCTACATTCTCAGACATTCATACATTAGTTTATGCTGGGGCAGTCACAGTAATGACACACCATGGACTGAAAATACAATCGCAGACAGATACACACAAAACACAATTCTATCACAAGCCTGCCTGGCAAAGAAAAATAGAAACACAAATAAATGACATTAGACAGCAATTAGGCAGGATGACACAACATACTAAAAACAACATAACACCCAAATTAAAGAAATAACTCGAAAACATTTTCAAGAAATTTTTCATTTACAAAAAGAATTTTAAAGTATCGTCACCAGGGGCCAGCTTTCCTCATCTGCATTTTACCAGCGCTTATTCCATTGTAGATAAAAGCCGAACCCCAAGAAGGTATGATGGAAAAGAGAAGACGTCCAAATATCACCAGTTCCTGTTTTTAAAAATGTTTATATTTTTAATTGGATATTTTTGTGTTTTTTAAAGGACTGTTTGGCAGCCAGTAGCCTAAAAAGAAAGGTCAGTCACCAAAAGTGTAATGTCTGGAACACAAAGTTAAAAAATGGTGGTTCCTATATTTTTTTTGGAAAGGACTTTGTCTTCAAAAGAATTAATTTTCAAGAAAATCAAAACATACACAAAACATGAACATCACAACACACACATTACAGAATACATTCATACACTAAAACAGAAACTCGCAGCCAAAGCATGTAGACTCAAACAATACAAAACATGTACACTACAAAAACAACAAAATAAATTATTTACAAACAATGAAAAACTCTTTTACAGATAAATTGATAACAAAACAAACACTGATATATAGCACAATGGCATACCAACAGAAGAAGAACTCACAACTTATTGGTCTTCTCTTTGGTCCAGTGCTGTCACACACAATGATGATGCAGGCTGAAATAAACATATACAACATCCGCTACGCTGTTAACAGAACACACAACAGGAACTAGCTAAACATCTAACACACATCATCATCAACCCACAAGACATGCCAAAAATTTCTTACTCAGGGCATCACCTACATGAAACCTAAAAACAACAAAACCACAGATCCCATACAATACAGACCAATTACATGTCTTCCAACACTCTACAAATTATTGACATCCTGTATCACAAACAAAATATACAAACATGTTGAAGAACATGACATTCTTACAGAACAAAAAGGTTGCCATAGAAATCACAGGGGATGCAAAGAACAGTTACTCATAGATTCAGTCATTCTACGGCAAGCACACAAACAACACAGAAACATACATCATGGCATATATAGACTACAGAAAAGCATTCAACAGTGTTCCACACAGTTGGCTGCTACATATTCTACACATGTACAAAATACATCCATCATTCATTGCATTCTTCCAAAACACTATGCAGCACTGGAGAACAACACTACATCTCAGGGTTAGTAACACTTCCATACAAACAAACCAAATATTTATTAGGCAAGGAATTTTTCAAGGAGATTCCTTGAGTCCTCTCTGGTTCTGCCTAGCCTTGAACACATTATCCAACATGTTAAACAACACTCAATATGGCTATAATATCAGACATGAAAAAACAACATAGTTTATGCTGTCACATCTCATGTACATGGACGACATAAAACTTTATTCATCAACTCCTACAAATCACACATTCCTACACCAAGGACATGTAAATGGAGTTTTGCCTAGATCAGGGGTGTCCAACCTTTTTGTTTCTATGGGCCAAATTGGAATAAGTAAAGGAGTTTTGGGCAACAATAATACAGTAGAGCGTCGATTATCCGAATCAATTGGGGACTGGGGTTGTTCGGAAGATCGATGTTTCGGATAACCGATTATGTACGAAAAAATATATTAATTTATCCCATCTTGACATTTTTCTCCATTGCGTGTCGCTTCGCGTTGAATTTTCGTTGATGTTAAGCCTAACGAAGACTATTGTATTGTTAAAAATTATTTTTTTATTTTGTACGAACAAAATAAATATATTGAAAAATATAAAAACAATAAAAAATTATACTTTAGAAGTTAATTTAGTATCAAAAACGTAAAATATTTGAGTAGCCCAAGACATAGCCAAAGATTGCAGC